>NW_010972602.1:537723-788377 GCF_000737465.1 Haliaeetus leucocephalus
TTTTGCTGTGCTAATGCATGCACCGTAAATTTCTCTGTCATACCTTGACTTGCTGTTCCATTTCTGTGATTCCCTGTGCTCTGCAGCACCAGGAGGCAGGGCTAGTCCTGACAGTCATCAAACAAACAAACAAACTTGGTTTCCACTTCTGGGAAAACTGCCAGGTATATACTACTTCAAAAGCTGAAATATATTCTAAGAACTTTGATCAACAGTCTTAAAACATTAGGCTACTTTTCCTTCATTTTCAGTGCGTGGAAACCAAAAAGGTCAAATGTGACTTGAAATACATGTCAATTAAGGTGGATGTGGAATGCCTGGGTACTTGAAAGGCTGGACTTTAAGACTTTCTTCACTGTTAACGATGAAATTTTTATAACTGTGTTTGCATTAAGAATACAGAGGCATTATAGCATGTGTTCTCTTAACAGTATTTCAAAAGTCAGTATGTATAGCTGTATTCTCACATCAGGTTTCCCAGTTTGACAAAAGATTTTTTTCAACTCATGAAGAAGACACCATGCTGTCCATATATGGGTAATAGTTTCTATAGCAGAAAAGCTTTCTTGTTTAATTTTTATTTAATAATTTAATAAATTTCTAAGAATATATTTGGTGGTTGGTGGGAAATAGGGTTAAAGAGTTGTGGCTCTCCCAAATGGCTTTATCCTGGTAGTGTTCTGATTGTCTTGAAGTATCCAACACACGCTCTTGTTTTTCCATTGAATGTTATTGCCCAGTGCATGTCAGGAGGGGCTGTGTTCTGTGATCTGTAAAAGCACTTTCCATATGAAGGCTGGATGTATGTAGGAGACTATTATCTGAATGGAAAGTGAGATCTGGTGAATCTGTAAAGGAAAAATATTCCTAAGCATACAATGAAATATTACTTGGAGTTCAAAAGGCTTGTGGCAGCACTGAGCATTTGGTACAGCCATTTCAGCTTGCATACCTGACATCTAAAGCTCTTCCATTTAGACAGAAGACCATCTTAGTCGTTACTATGCTTCTGTGACCTTCCCTAAGATTCCCAGAAATATTTTTGTTAAAGATGGTCACAATACTTAATTTCACTATAAAATTTGGTTTCATAGATGTCTTTTGGTGAAAAGTGATTGCTTTTTCAGAGGAGGTCTTGTGGGTCTGCTCTGTGATGGTGCTGCTTGCTCTTAATTTCAGTCCTGTTTTCTTTTATTCAAATTAAAATACTGCCATTTTTTCTAATGCCTCATTAATGGAAGCTCAGCATGGACAGAACAGGAGGAATGCTTCTTTCTGTTGTGAGGGAGAGGTCTATTCTCTCTCTTTTAGACCTGTGCATGGATACCACTTTCCACTTTTCCACATTGGGCCAATGTCTCTAAATGCTGTATTTTGTGTTAAGTAACATAACTGAGATCTGGACTTCCTTCTACTTTCCCATTTTCTGCCCATTCCATCTCGCATCTTAACTACTACATGCCTTCCTCTCTGATCTTGCAAGTCGTGTCTGTTCCACCCCCTCCCCATTTTGTTTTCCTGGCTGGGTTGGGTGTATAGCTGCTCTCTTTATGTGTATTTGGTCAGTGGTTCCCCATGTTTGTCTTTACCTTCAAGGGCTGATGTGACTTAGAATTCTTCAGTTATCCTCTCTTTAAGAGTTACTGGATCTCAGGCCATTATTTGTTCCAAAAGGATTGCCAGTTTTGAGTTCTTACAAAGCTTTCCAACAAGAATGTTTATTTTCTGCTATTAAAATTTTATTTGGCTGAAATATGTACAATATTGATAAATGTTATATTAATGTGTACAAAATGTATGTTAGTGGAACTAAATGTGAGCAGAAGCAAGTGGCAGTAAGATGCTGTGGGAGAAAGGACAAGCAGATGGTGACAGAAACCACTCCTTCTGAATTTGTAGTTGCTGCTGAGTCCAGATGACATGAAGAACTGGTATTCTTGATTTGGTTTCCAGTAGGATATGTAGCAGAGTGAAAACTGTTTAATTGGCAGTTTCTTTCTAGTGATTTAACCAGCAGAATACACAAAATACCATGTTGGGTCTTTTCTTCTCGTTGTACCCTTTGTGCTTCATCCTCCCATGTACGGTTTGCCTTCCTGGAATTAGAGAAGTGGTATTTCTAATAATTAGGCTCTCTCTTTTCCCATGGAACTATGTTTCTGAGATGCTGTTGAAATATTACCTAAATAAAACCAGAATTAAAACCGAAATCTTTATTACTTCACTTTCATAAATGTCTAAACTACACTTTGACTCAAAGAAATGTCAGGAAAAATCAACCACAGATAAACTATGAACATAGCAGTGTAAGTTTGAAGAGCTTCTAAGTAAGTTTCTTAACATGTTAAGTCTGAGGTCCAAACTATACTGAAAGATCAAGCCTGAGGAAGAAGCAGTACGTCTACTGCCACGCTAGGTAATCCTTAAAACAGAACCATCAATAACACCTTGAGGTATGGTCTGGCATTCTGAGCAATGAGTGCTCCAGTGGTCACTTCCAAGGGGGAAGTAAGCAACTGCTAGATACTGGAATAAACGCTCACAAAACATCGTTAAAGGGCAAAAGAGTTCTAAGTACCTGAACTGAATGACTGTAAGACTGTATGAGTTCAGTTTTTAAGCTATTTTTTTAGGTAAACCTTAGCTACTCAAAATTTAAAATACTATGTGAAACTGCTTATTTCAACAAAATTCCAGATTCATTACTTTTTTGGCTTACATTGTTCCACCTTTCTTTCCCTTTCATTCCAAAATTGGAGACTCCTGTGTTAGAGATTCAGACAATGAATCTTTTTATCTAGCACTTACATTCATTATTTATTGTGCATTGTCAGTGCATTGCTACTTCAAGCCTGAATTACAGATAATTAATCTTAGGAAAGCACTTGTAATTTCACACTTTATGAAGCGCTATTGTCTCAGCACAGCAGTGCTGTGATGGCAAAATACTCTAATGCTCGTTGCTATTCAATATCATATCTCTTAATATTTATGTGCATTCAAGTCTTTATTTTGCTTACTTGTCTGTAGGTTTATGTTACAGCAATCATGATTGTGTTTTGCTTTGGAAACACTTTTTGGTATTTTTGTTTTATACAGAATTTCAAACAGAAATAGGTTGAATTGTCATTTAAGTGGTGAGGTTAGAAAGAACTTTATCCTTTTCAATACTGAAAAGGAAAACTTGGAAAAGTGATGGATTTTAGAGCAAGAGGAATCAAGTAGATTCCCAACTTGGCACGTTACTTCAGATGATGGGTTAAATTTGTAGCTGCTAATTCATCAAATAGTCTACGCTTAGCTTCTAAGGCCTGTTGTTTTCCACCTGGTGGTTAATTGTTTCTAACCTTCTTGCTATGCACACAGTTTTCTAGGAGCTCTGGTTGTGTGTGTGAGCATATACGTAAGAACTTTACTCAGGAAGTTGATTTCATGTGTTGCAATCTTTGTTTAGTTTACACGTCTGCATAGGGAACAGTTCCTGCTCTGTATCTTAGAATAGCTTAGAAACTATAAAAATACTGGTACCTCTTGACAGTACTTACAACTGATACCTCTAGAATGCTGAAAGAATAAAACTAATCTATGCTCACATGAAGGTGCGGGAGAAGTGATTCAATGCAAAGTTACTAGAGATCCCTTAGTTGCTTAGCACACAGAGGGGAATATTTTGGAGTATCAACGTATGCTTGTCCTTCAACTCTTCCTACTGCAGTCAATAGCATATAGAGGAGGTAAAGAACTGAGAGCTAAAAACAGTTTTGTTTCATTTAGCATTCTTGCTACGTGGAAAAAAATTTGCGAAGGGCTTTGAAAATGCTCTCTTAAGTCTCTTCAGCTGTATTTATCATAAAATCATAGAATCATTTAGGTTGGAAAAGACCTTCAGGATCGAGTCCAACTGTCAACCATGTTCACTAAACCATGTCCTGAAGTGCCTTGTCTATGCACTTTTTGAATACCTCCAGGGACGGTGAGTCAACCATTTCTCTGGTCTGACAACCCTTTCAGTAAAGAAATTTTTCCTAATGTCCAACCTAAACCTCCCCTGCTGCAACTTGAGGCCATTTTCTCTCATCCTATCTCCAGCCACCTGACAGAAGAGACCAGCACCCACCTCACTACAACCCCCCTTCAGGTAGTTGTAGAGAGCTATAAGGTCTCCCCTCAGCCTCCTCTTCTCTAGACTAAACAGCCCCTGTTCCCTCAGCCGCTCCTCATAAGACTTGTGCTCCAGGCCCCTCACCAACTTGGTTGACCTTCTCTGGACATGCTCCACCAACTCAATGTCTTTCCTGTAGTGAGGGGCCCAAAGCTGAACACAGTACTCAAGGTGCGGCCTCACCAGTGCCACGTACAGGGGAACAATCACCTCCCTCCTCCTGCTGGCCACACTATTTCTGATACAGGCCAGGATGCCGTTGGCCTTCTTGGCCACCTGGGCACACTGCTGGCTCATATCCAGCCTGCTGTCAACCAGCACCCCCAGGTCTTTCTCTGCCAGGCAGCTTTCCAGCCACTCTTCCCCAAGCCTGTTGCGCTGCATGGGGTTGCTGTGACCCAAGTGCAGGACCCGGCACTTGGCCTTGTTGAACTTCATACGACTGGCCTCAGGCCATCGATCCAGCCTGTCCAGATCCCTCTGTAGAGCCTTCCTATCCTCAAGCAGATCAACCTTCCCTCCCAACTTTTTTTTTCCCTAATTGGTTACAGGAATTTCACAGTAATTGCTAACTAAGATATAGTGCTTACCAAAATGAGGGGTTTTTTGGATTACACTCTTCAAGAAAATTGGCACATCATACAAGTGTTTACTATAATTTTTGCTTATTATTAGGTTTTCCACAGCAAATGTAATTCCTTTGTAGAAAAGTTAATCTTACCATAGTCCTTGAAAATAGAAATTGGGGAAAAATGTTTAGGATTTTAAATAAGAGTGTATTACACTGCTCAATTTGTGCTGACTAGAGAAACACACCTCCAGTCTGAGTTACCCTATGATCCTGACCTCATAAGTGGAGTCAAGAATTAGAATTTATTGTTAGTCTAATTAATGCCCTAGCAGGCTAATCAAAATGCAGCAGTTTTTATTGTTAGCCAATTACAGTGATGCTAACACTTACAGTCTAATTGCTGCTACTTTCTAATAATCAATGTATGGAGCATCATCAGTGTCCTGAGCTCTACTGGGAAGAGGATCCTGGTGGTGGCTCTGTGTGGGATTTTGCTGGGTGCTTTCAAGCAGTCAGTTGCTAATACTTTGTGTTGATCCAAAAAGCTTACAGATGTTAATCACTCCAGTTTTGTTAGACCTTTATTATATCTGCTATAATTTCCTTAAGACTGTGCAGTTGCACAAAGCTGAGCTGAATCTAAAAAGAGGTTAGACACAAGTCATTTGACTGTAATGACTTCATTACAGTTAAGTCACTCTACTGCAAGGCATGTGCTGCTACAGCTAAAGCCAAGCTCAAAAAATAAGTGCGGGCCAAGAGAAGTCTAGACAAAAGGTTGCAAGTCCTTAGGTGGTATGTTTCTGGGGCAGCCTGAGGCCTGTGGCCTGCTAATAGCAGTGGCAATACTGTCTTGTGGTGGGTTGACCCTGGCTGGAGCCAGGTGCCCACCAAAGCCGCTCTATCACTCCCTGCCTTAGCTGGACAGGGGAGGGAAAATATAACAAAAGGCTCATGGGTCGAGATAAGGACAGGGAGAGATCATTCACCAATTACTGTCATGGGCAAAATGGACTCAACTTGGGAAAATTAATTTAATTTATTACCAATCAAATCAGAGCAGGATAATGAGAAATAAAACCAAATCTTAAAACACCTTCGCCCCACCCCTCCCTTCTTTCTGGGCTTAAATTTACTCCTGAATTCTCTATGTACTCCCCACCAGTGGCACAGGGGGATGGGGAATGGGGGTTATGGTCAGTTCATCACACATTGTTTCTGCCGCTCCTTCCTCCTCGGGGGGAGGACTCCTCATACTCTTCCTCTGCTCCAGCATGGGGTCCCTCCCATGGGAGACAGTTCTCCATGAACTTCTCCAACATGAATCCTTCCCATGGACTGCAGTTCTTCATGAACTGCTCCAGCGTGGGTCCCCTGCGGGGTCATAAGTCCTGCCAGAAAACCTGTTCCAGCATAGGCTCCTCTCTCCATGGGGCCACAGGCCCTGCCAGGAGCCTGCTCCAGCACGGCCTTCCCACAGGATCACAGCCTCCTTTGGGCACATTCACCTGCTCCAACATGGGGTCCTCCATGGGCTGCAGGTGGATATCTGCTCCACCGTGGGCCTCCCTGGGCTGCAGAGGGACAGCCTGCCTCACCATGGTCTTCACCACGGGCTGCAGGGGAATCTCTGCTCTGGCGCCTGGAGCATCTCCTCCCCTTCCTCCCCTTCCTTCTTCACTGACCTAGGGGTCTGCAGGGTTGTTTCTCTCATGTGTTCTCACTCCTCTCTCCAGCTGCAATTGCTGTGCAGGTTTTTTCCCCCCTTCTTAAATCTGTTCTCCCAGAGGCACTACCATTGTCACTGATGGGCTCGGCCTTGGCCAGTGGCGGGTCTGTCTTGGAGCCGGCTAGCACTGTCTCTGTCAGACATGGGGGAAGCTTCTGGCAGCTTCTCACAGAAGCCACCCCTATAGCCTGCTGGCTACCAAAACCTTGCCATGCAAGCCCAATAACATGTCTTTACAGGGCTACAAATTGTGTGTATGTGAGATAGATCTGTGTGCAACAACTCAAGAGAGGGGGGAGCATAAACTGACCTTTCAGGTTGGCTTGCAGAGTAGTGGTAGCTGAAGGTGGCATTAGTCTGCTTGCAAAGCTATAAGCTGTTACTCTTGCAATGGAACTACTGACATTGCTTCAGGTTGTTATGTTAACGGCCAGTCTGTAGTAAACCACAAGCAAAGGACAGCTTCTCCAGCACGGTCATCTGGTCTGTAGCAGCTCCTGCAAAACAAGCATTCTGAGGTCTGCTAGGTGCCATGTGTAATTTTGATGTGCATTTGAAAGGATGTTCTTAAGCTCTTAAAATCTTTCACTGTGACTTCCATTTTTCAGTTTAAGATGTTCTTCAGTGTTGAGTCATCTTCTGGTGATGAAGCGCACAATGTTTTTTCATTGTGTTTACAGTAACCTCCTTGTGTGAGCTGACATGGCTTATTACACTAGGGGCCTCTGATCTGAACTGCAGCGGTTTGGCAAAATGGAAAGATAATCTATTCAGAAAGAAAATCTCTGTAAGCTGTTTGAATCTGGTATGATAGAGCAGAGGTTTTTCAGAGGCCATGGACTGGGTGATTTTTTTTTTTCTTCTCTGTTTTGGGTTGTGGTTTTTTTTCCAATCTTACTGTTGGAGGGCATTAGTGTCTGTGAAACTGAAATTCTGGATTTCTGGGAAAAGCTGTTTATAGTCTTTTGAGGTTAGATCTGGGCCAAAGTCTAATGGAGAACCTCAAAAATGATATACAGTAAATCTGCAGGTTGCCTGTGTTTATAAGGATCAAATAAGACTCAGTTTTTCTGTCTTGCTTTATTTTATTCAGGTAATGTTTGAATTATTCAGTTTAGCTGAAGCTGTGACAAATTTGCCACTCTGTTGTATGAAGTATAGCAAAAGTGTAGGGAGTCATGTTTATAAAACTTAAGTCTGTCCTTTCCTGAGAGCAGCTACTTGGTCTAGTCTACTCCAGGCTGTTTAATAACAAATTAGAAGTACTGGGAATACTAGCCAGAATACACAAACAAAATTCTGTCTTTCTTTCCTATGCCTTGATCCTAGATCTTTCACAGTCCTGAGTCTAGGGCTTTGTTTTTGTTGTTTTGTTATTCCTCTGTGAAAGGTACTGATTTATGTTCCTATCAGAGGCATAGCTTATAAAAAAATTTGCTCACAAAATTTGCTTGTTTAGGTGTGTAGGGAAATACTTCTGGTATAGGTAAGCTAAGATGCCTCTTGGCATATTGGAACAGTCATTAACAGGTGCAAACTGCCCTGGTTTTTCACACAATGAAACTCTTTTGGTTTTGAATCTTGAAATTGTGCTTTGGGTAATTTCTTCAAATGTTATGAGTAGATAACTTATGTATAATTTTCAGTGTAAAATTTTGTCTGCAGCTTTGATTAGGTTCTACAGTGTGTTTGGAGTTCTCTGTCTATGTCTAATCTGTATCATTTATAAGGAATGTTCTTACCTCACTATTATCTATAACTTAGCAAAAGTGTGAAGCTTCAAGATGTGCCCCTATAGCTCTCCCCTTTTTTCCCTGCTCACTGGTACACACTTTCATTGATTGTTTTTGGGAGAGGGGCTATAAAATTTTCAATTTGCTGTTCTCTTAGTTTACAGGGAAAGACAATTATGATCTCGTGCCTTTCCAGTACTTCCTCAGTTAATGTGCTACTTCTTATATTTAGAATTTTCCTAAGTGTTTCCTAGAAAAATCATTACAGTCCTTCATGACTGTACCAACCACTAGGACTTTAGTCTATTGTCAAAACGATTAAAGAGCAATGGTTTTTCATTCATAGTTGAGATCTACAACAGATGCAGGCTATTTAATCTCCTTTACCAAGTTCCCAACCTTAATTCATAAACCATCTTCTCTGTCTTTCACATCAGTGTTATTTACTTTTAATACTTGTACCTGTAATTTCATATGTACTACTAATTCTTTTCTTCTACTACATCTGAAATTGTTTTATTTCTTAGTGTTAGCATTCCTTTCTTGTGATTTACCCTGCTGTGTTTCTATTAAGTGTCCCCCAGCCTCTTCCTTGAATAATTGCTTCTAGCTCAGTCTGTTTATTTACCATCATCCTCGGTTAATATACAAGTTGTTGTGACATGGTTTATTCCCTTTCATTCTTGGTAAGTAGTTTTGTTTTCTTCTTTCTTTCCTCCTCCCCCTTTTCTTCTTCGTGTATACAAGTCTGACATTTCAGTTCTTGACTTAAGAGTTGTCTTTTTATCAAAAAGTGAATCTTGTATCCACTCAAGGCTGGTTTTTTTTCTCATGCCAGCTCTGAAGACAGAGGATTGGATGTCTGAAGGGAAGTAGTGGCTAGTCAAGAGCACATGTGTGCTCTGTGAGGACTGTGCTCCATGCATGAAGTCTCTAGATTTCTCCTTTCAGTTGATTAAAGGAATAACAAACTTGTTGTGCGTAGTGGCATAGAAAATACAGATGAGGTTTAGCACATTATATGTGGACTTCCTGATTTGTTTAAACTTCGTTGGGGAGAATGAAAGAAGGTGTGATTTACATGGACAGTTACATAGTCAGTTTAAGAGATGACCTCTTTGGAGGCATTCAGTACTCAAAGTGCTGTTAATCCTTATTTCTGTTTCTGGGGTTGATGGCAAGATATGAAATGGAAGTTGTCAGCTGTTGAGCTTTTGATCATTTTGAGCTGATGGAACCAGGTACCAGTGATCTTCACAGCACATAATACATCTTTTCTTGGAGACTATCTAGAAAGTAATGATGTGCATTGGAAAGATGTAACTGGAAGAGCTAATCTCATAAATCATAGAATTGTTTAGGTTGGAAAAGACCTTTAAGATTGTCAAGTCCAACTGTCATCCCAACACCACCATGCCCACTAAACCACTAAACCATGTCCTGAAGTGCCTTGTCTGCATGTTTTTTGAATACCTCCAGGGATGGTGACTCAACCACTTCCCTGGAAAGCCTGTTCCAATGCTTGACAACCCTTTCGTTGAGGAAATTTTTCCTAATATCCAATCTAAACCTCCCCTGCTGCAACTTGAGGCCATTTCCTCTCATCCTATCTCCAGCTACCTGACAGACCAACACTCACCTCACTACAACCTCCTCTCAGGTAGTTGTAGAGAGCGATAAGGTCTCCCCTCAGCCTCCTTTCCTCCAGGTTAAACAACCCCAGTTCCCTCAGCCGCTTCTCATAGGACTTGTTCTCTAGACCCTTCACCAACTTGGTTGCCCTTCTCTGGACATGTTCTAGCACCTCAATGTCTTTCCTGTAGTGAGGGGCCCAAAACTGAACACAGTACTCGAGGTGCGGCCTCACCAGTGCTGAGTACAGGGGGACGATCACTTCCCTGCTCTTGCTGGCCACACAGTTTCTGATACAGGCCAGGATGCCTCTATTATTCTTCTGGATAACTCAAAATGTAATAGGCAGACCATGCAGAAGTTGATGAGTGTTTTTTGGGGGTGGGTTTGTTTGTTTTTATTCAGAAAGTAATAGCGATTGAGAGAGGAAGGGTTCCCTGAGGAAGTTAAATTTTGGTCATTTCTAAGGGGAATAGTCAGTGGCAGTGTATGGAGATGCACATCTGAGAAGGTGAAGCGAGAAGGAAACCCAAAGATGGTTAAAAAAAGGAAGTGAAAATAGAAAGACATTAGATTAAATATAGATGTGTGGAACGTGGACAAGGACTCTAATGGCAGGAAAAGATTACTCCACACAAAAATTTAAATTAGTGGAGAGTAACGTGGTTAACTGGAGGAGGCAAAAAAGAGATACATTGCAAAGTAATTTGGAGGGGATGGGAGGTGGGAAAAAATGAGGAGCAGATAAGTCTATCTGCAAAAGGCTGTAAAAGTCAAGGTGACAGATGAGGGCTTAGAAAAAAAGTGCTCTAGTAAACAAATTACAGAATCCAAATCGCTTCTTTGCTTGTTGAAGGGAAGGAAGTGGGAGAGAAAGAATTGGAGGTGATAGTGAAGTTTTGATCCTGAGAGAGAATAGAAGTGTATGCATTATTTAGAATAGAAAAGGACTGTAGCAAGAGACTACGAAAAAAAGGTATGCTCAAGTACTAGAAAGAATCGGTTTGTGATAATGGTGTGGCGGGAATGGGAGAGGAAGCTGACATTTGGATTAGAACCAGCTTGAAGGAAATGTGCTGAATTACTGCTGTGTGTTTGAACAGATATGCGGAGGTGGCAATTAAGTCACTGGAAAACTTGTACTTACAAAGGTCTTGTTTCCTACGAGGGGGCTAAAAGGATCGATATAGCAGTAAATCAGTACATCAGAGCATTAGGAATATTTCTTACTGCAATATTATGTCTTGCCATGAAATGCATAACTCAAGTTGTTTTATGGATGCTATGAAATAATGATAATGATCACTCAATTTTCTATATTTTTATCACTTAATAAAAATGTCTTATCTCTTGTGCATAGATATTTGATTTAATGGATGCCAAAGCCCGTGCTGACTGCATCAAAGAAATAGATCTTCTTAAGGTAAAAGATTTGTTTAAAAAAATGTGCAGCCATCATCAAAGTATATTAAGTTTTTCATAGATATACTTGAGGTGTCCACTGTTGCCTGTGTAGAGTTTTTATAAGCCTCACTTAAGGAATTTTGTAATCTTTATTGCTTTAAAAGTTAACATTGAGAAGTAAATCCTATAGAAGAATGGGTAACTTTTCAAGTAGAAGTTTCTGCTAAACCCACAGTATTTAAAGGACTGTGTTCAGTGTACAGTAAAATACTGATTTTTAAAAATTGACTTTCCTGTTTCAGGTAACAGTTTAGCATGCTATTGCATAGATACATTGAAGCAAAATTCTTCTAAAATTGCGACTTCAGTCATCATGTTGATCCTAAAATGCCATCATGTTCTTGCAGAATGGTTATCTGTAGATGCTTCTCATAAGCATATGCTTTTTGTATCATACTGAAATAGGTGAGAGGTTGTTTGCCTAAATAAGAAAGTTTCATTTGTCAGTCTTAAAAGATAAGACGTGCTCTATGCTAAAATGTGCATTATTATTCTTTTTTCTTAGCAACTGAATCATCCAAATGTAATTAAATATTATGCCTCATTCATTGAAGACAATGAACTGAACATAGTGTTGGAATTAGCTGATGCTGGAGATCTCTCTAGAATGATAAAGGTAGGAATTAACTTTTTAAAAAAAATTAAAAGCTTGTAACATTCAACTTCTTTGGCTTTTCATTCTGCGTGCTCATCACTGGGTGAAGACTGTGGAGAAAAGTGGAGTGTTTAGACTGACTTTTTTTTATGTATGGCCAATATTGATGCTTATGTAAGTATTTTTAATACTGTTGCCCAGAATGTAAGTGCAGATGGGGACATAACTAGACTGAAATTACTTTAGCGCTGGGGAGAATAAAAAAAACTGTAAAGAAAGCACTGTCACCACCCTTTAGAACAATATATTTTGATGGCATTCCTGATTTTTGGCACAATTGTGTTTTGTGTTCCAAATCAGAGAAGGGCTGGCATAATAACGCAGAGTTTCATTTAGACCTTGAACTTCAACTGCTAACCACTTTAGCAAACAAAATGAAGGTTAAAATGGAAATAACTGCATAATTTTATAAGTCTAGTTAAATACTTCTTTATGCTGAGACTAACAAATATTCTGAAAATATATTTCATATTTGGTTGAAATCACATGCAGTGAACTTACTGTTATGTGGTTGTGCATATGGGTTAATTGCTCTCTTGTGTAGTTTTTAAATGCCTGTTCTTTAGCTAATCAGAAAAATTTATCCAAGACCTATTGTATAAACTTTGTATTCTGAAAATTACATTAACTTTTAACTAGCTTTTTAATCTTTATTTGTCATCTGACAACTACTTCCCCTCTTTCCCTACCCCTTCTCCACTGGGTCTTGGTTTTAGTATGTCCCTTTGGTGTACTTTCTTGTGTGCACATCAACATTATTGTTGTCAACACAGCATAACTCTGGGAACAAATAATGCCAGTCAATTAGCATTCACTCAGCAACAGCTGAGCACAGAACAGAGTTCTGCTGTTTTGCTTAGGACCTACATGAATAGAGAATGTTAATTTCTTCATTAATGACTTTCATACTGATTTTTTTTTTAATCTTTTGAAGAATACTCCCTTCTAGATTGATAATTGTAAGGTAGGACAGTCAAAATTTGGTTCTAAACAGGTTGACAGCATTCTGTTAATATTTATATCCAAACCTGATATTTTTCTTCATCTCATGAATTATTAATTCTGTGGGCTTACATTTCATAAAACATAAAGGAGGGTTTGTCTTTCCTTTTGAATGTTCAGTTTTGACACAACAGTTATTAATATGAGTACTCTGTGACAGATTGCCTTATGGCATGTCTGGTCTTATGACCCATTGAAGCTTTTTCTCCCCCCACCCCCCGCCCCTTTTTAAAAAAAAATAATTAAACTCTATGTGTGAATAATGGCTTCTTCAGTGCAATTGGCTTCATTACACCTTGTCCAAGTCGGTGGGTATTTCTTACAGGCTCGATCTTGGAGGCACTTTGTGATTGTCCTCTTAACACAGGGATCATGTTTAATGTAGCGAACTTAGATTGCTGTTTGATGTTAATGACATCCTATCAGGCTATTATTAAATATGTATGAGGTGTCACAGTGCACTCTATCTTCATGTTGCTGGTGGAGGAAATGATTTGGCAGACTACTTGGGCAGTATGAGTTTAAATGTGGGGCATATCAGTTATATAGCATCTTCTTAAAGAAGTATTTTAAAAATTGCCTGAAAAATAAATAATATGTAATGGTATGGAAACTTCCTAGCAGATTGGCTGCCTGTCATGCAACTAAGGTATATAACTATGTTGTGTTATTAAAACAAATAAACCATGCTTTGGTTTCCAGTGTTCTTGCTAGGATGCTGTTCTAAGTTTGTTGGAAGATGTCGAGGCACCCCCAGAAGAGTATTTCGGTACCAGGCTTGTTGTGTGATTTGTAGAAAAGATCAATCATGTTTTTGAAATTGTAAATGACCACAGCTTGAATGACACTGAAACCAATGTTAATGTGAGGGAAAACTACTTAGCTAGTTTACTTCGGTATTTGTTATGACATTATTGGCACATCAGAGAATACCTACAAAGCTGCTGTGTCTCACAGTGCACCTTAATGAATTCTTCAGTTCTTCCCTTAATGAACCACATCCTTGCTGCCCAGCTTTTTTACCATCCCTTGTTACCTGTGAATAATATTCTCTTTGTCCCCATTGAGTAGACAGCTGAGGAACATCACTTAGTGCATTTGTATGGATTCTAATAGTATTCATAGAATCTGCTGTATGTCCAAAAAAAACCAACCCAGCTGTGCATTGGCATTTACAAATCTCATAATCAAATCAGACGTATCTCCTGTGTTCTCTCTGTCTGTGTGTTTAAGGTATGTACATACACAGATTTAATCCACTTGGCCTTAATTATTTTTTTTAATTACCTCTGTCACAGGGAGATGTTTCAGTACCGCCTCCATTGTCAAAAGTAGGAGGATCCAAAATTGAGGATTTCTTACCTTACAGCTTTTAATGGCCTGGTAGAGTTCTTGGACATGGCATGTTGTAATATTGAGAGGCAAACATTATCAGTGAGGGGGAAATACTTGCATTTGACTTACAATTGGTTTTGCACTAGAATATATATATCAGTGCTGTGTAACCCCTGTGTAGGGATGGTGAAAGAAGGAAAAATTCTTGATTTTCTATATCTGTGAATTAGGCTGCTGGCTACTATTACATCAAAGATTTTACAAGTAAATAATTACTAACTATTGTGCTAGTTCCCAGTTGCTCATGGCCTGTTGTTTGTTGGTGTGGGTAGTTCATGAGAACTCCTGTTGTTACCTTGTGATACCACCTCCTTTTGCAATACAAAAATATGTTGTAAAGCAGGTTTGAGGCTTGATCCCTTTTCCGATTAGTCATGGTTCTCCTCCACCACAGACAGCGACAGGGTGAAAATTGTTCTGTGGACTTTTTTGGTTTGGGATTATTATTTTTTTTTTAAAGCAACAATTGATATATTGGATAAAGAAAATGCCATGAATAAAGAAGAATCTACTAATTGCATTAATCAAGAAAATACATTATAACGATTCACTAAAAAGAACTAGTTAGTAAAGTTTGTGCTGAAGATGCTGAAATGAGAATTTGAACTATCTTGCAGAATAATTAGCATATTATTTAAGATTAAATATAAAGTTATTAGGCTTGTAAGAAGGGATGTTATCAAGACACTAAAATGGTGTGGGGTTTTGTTTTGTTTTTTAAATCAGCAATAAACTTCTATGTCTATTTCATTTCTGCAGATATTTTTAGTTTTTCTGCAAATAATCTTAGCACACCAAAAAATATGCAGACTTTAAACTGAATATGTCATACAGATCTTAAGGAAGTTAATCATGTTTTGGGAACAAGCATGAAAGCTTTCATCTAAAAAGTTGAAAATATGTTTGCAGGTTTCTCAAGATAGATGGAAAATAATTTGAATTCTACAAAATGTCACCTAGGCACTTCACCCACTCTTCAGAAAACACTTTGCCTGTGTATTTTTTTCAACTTTAAATAAAAAAAAATAAACATACTATAATTAGCTAGGTAAAATAAGACATATTTAAAACTTCAGTATGAAGTTCATATTGATATCTCAGATTTCTGTAGTTGGGAACAGTGAATTCTTTGTCCTTAAACATACTTGGTTTTAATAGGACAATCAAAATACAGGGATAGTCACTTATTTCCAAGCAACTGATGCATATCTAAATTGCTCATTGCAGTAGCTGGAGATGTGTTTAGACTTGTTTGAAATCTCATTGATTATCATTCTGTTGTTTCACCAGTGGTGCATATTTGGGGCTTCACTGGGTGAAATTGAGTCAGGCAGTTTCTGCTCTCCACGTGGTCTGAGATGCAGACCCTCCCTCTTCTCCTCATGCCAAAATATATTAGCAATGAGGTTTTATGGAACTTATTTGCAGTACTCTGGGGTTGACTAACTTGCTTGTGCTGCATTATGGGACAGCTTGCCCTTTTTTAAGGGCTTAAAGAGTAGAAGCAATTTTAGCTTCAGTCATTGGCAGCTTTGCCAGCCCAGAGTGCTGCTCCTGCTTGTGTGAAGCAGCTACAACTCCATTGCAGAATCCATGTGACTGCAGCCTGAGTGTGTTACAGTGTGAGGTGGCTACAAGGTGAAGTGACAGCCTTCGGGGATCTCTAGACATGTTGTAATGGCAGTGAAATTGGAAGGAACATAGGGGCATGGGCTGGTTATTACAGTCTGCCTTGCCCTAAGTGTTCAGTGGTGTCTGTGAGGCTGGACAGCACTGAATGGAGGGTTATTCACATCATTCTGAACTTGGGTCATGATCAGGTGCAGGTCAGAAACTTCTGCACGAGTTGCTTTTGTGGACTTAGCAGTGCATCTTGCCCCACTGTTCTTGCAGCACAGTAGAGAGTTGAGGGTGCATGTACTGCTACAGGAGCCAACTACTTTTTCTGTCTGCAGACTAGCTGCCCTGGATTGCTGGATGCTAGTAGCCCAAGATCAACTATTCTCACTGCAGTGAAGTTGGTTATGTTGCTGAGAACGGAAACTTGTCACTCGTTTTTTCAGACTATTTTCTGATGGATTGCTGTCCTGGGAATGTGCTAGAAATAGAGATAGTTTTTCAGACAGTGGTGTTATCTGATGAACGTTGATAGCACACGTTAGGTTTAGTTTGACTTTGTTTAATTGCAAGAGTGGTAATTTTCTTTTGCTGTGATAATTGGAAGATTTTTTGGAGTATGAAGTTAGGGAAACACCTGTGTAAGGAAGAGGTGCAGTGTCAGAATTTAGCAGGTCAAGCGTTTACTGTTTCCCAGGGCATGACCTAGTGTTTTGGGAAACCCTCAGCTGTTAACTGACTATTTTGTTTAGTTATCTCTTTATCGTACAAAACATTGATTTACACCTTTAGCAGTTGTAGGAGATAGTTGGCATTCATGTTTGGAAGCCTGGTGGGATGGTGATGATGATGTCTCCAATGTAGTTTGAATGACAGTCATGCAGAAGCTGTATTCTGCTGTGCACACGTGTGTAGCAGGACAGTAACTCTGTTTGCTGCTAGGGATGCCAAAGATTTAGCTGTGTGAGAATGTGTTTTCAGTTTGTCAAAACATAACAATTTCATACTAAAATGTTGCATGCCAGCTGCCCGCTTGAGGGTGTATGTTTCCAAAAATGTTGTATGATTTAGTAGATGGCTAAGGAAAGATACAATATTCTGCTGAGAAGTGTGTTTCTTTGTTTTTTAATCTATTTATTTATTTTAAAATCTAGCAACCATTGTATCTGAAATATTGTAAGCCCCTTGTGCCTTGAAACAGAGACTTAAAACTTGGACAGGGGATTTTTCTTACAATAATGGCTTTGAAAACTCACCTAAACTTCTATTCTTCTAACACAGGTGTTCATATGCATTTAACAGAAATTGCTGGAGCATAGCAGCCACAGTGGAGGATTTCTGTACACGTAGAGCTGTGTGAACCTCCTGCATCTCTTAGTGCTGACAGCATTGCGTACTACCTGACTGACTATGAATGCTTCAACCTATAGTATGGGTGACTGAAATGGCTTTGCCAGAAATAGCTTTTTCCAGATGCTTTGGATGGACTGAAGCTTTCCTGTCTCTCACAGGGTATTTATTTGTTCTAACAACACAGGGAAGGGAGTAATCTGAGATTACTGTGAAGACAAAAGACTAGGCGGACAGAAGAGTAGGCTGGGACAAGCAACTAAATGATCCTTAAGCAGGGAGAGAGAGGATCTGACTGGGAATAGGGAAAACAAGTGGACTGGGACTAGCTGGTTAGCAGTTTTTTTGAGAGAAGGTAGAGTGGGAAGTTAAGACACGTGGCAGTAGAGAATGAGGAGTATAAGAAAATGAGTATAAGAGTAATGGATTGGGAAACTATGAAATGGGAGTCTCAATAGTGGACATGAGCACAGTGAGATTAGGGAAGAGCTAGTGTGTTGCCAGAGAGCAGGACAGACTGGGCAAAGATCCTAGAGGCAGACAAACGGGCTGCCAGCAGGGAGAGAGCCTGGATGGGATAACGCGGACTGGCTGGGAACAGGATGCAATTGTGTAAATGGAGAAAATGGCATGAAGTGACAGAAATAGGGAAAGGACAGGTCTGGGATGGGGGCAGAGAAGAGGCAGGTTGCATAGGAATTACTGATCAAATACAGGGGAACACAAAGGAGAACCGGTCCTGTAGTCTACTGCCACATAGAGTGTGGAATGGGACTCAAGGTTCTGGAGTGTTGCTGTTCTGCTCCTGTCAGCAACTGTAAATGAAGTCCACTGGCAGTACCCATCCATTACCTGCTGAAGGATGATACTTTGTCATGCAAGTTACTTGGTCAGCTGCAATACTAGCTGTGGCTGTAAAAGTGCTAACTCTGGTAAGCTGTGCATAGCAATATAATAGAGAGCCTGCATTTCTGTAGTTATTTTTATGCTTTTTTGAATCTAGGGAGTTGCTTATAACCTAAGGAAGCAACACTGAATCTGCAAAATCAAGCATTCAAAGGCTAGAAAATCCTACAATTGAATATCTTACACTCCAGCTAATTACAGGTTTGTTTATGTCTTTTTTGAAGACCCACTGCTCTATTCAGTGATAAGGGTGCAGCTACTCTGGGTAGAAATCATGATGGTGCAGTACATGCACCACCATTTGTCACATTTGTGCTGCCTTCTTTGCTGCAGTGGTTGTTTTCAAGACAGGGAATTCAAGAAAGGCAAAGGTTTCATGGTTAATATAGTTGAATGCTCTTCCAAAGACCATCCTTTCTTACTGTTTCTGGTACTGTTCCGGAGGGATACTGTATAAATGACTTCACTATTTTTTGGTGGGAATTGTAATTGCTTAGTCTGTATTCTGATAATCAAGGTAAAACTCTGGGGTTTGATTTCTACGAGTATTGAGCGTTTACAGCTTCATCTGTTCTGAGTGGAAACTGCGCTTTGAAGATGAACTGTTTCATAAAGCTAAGTACGTTGAAAAGGAGGTGCTTAAATTGGTACCAGAATTAATTAACACTTTTGCTCTTAATTCTTTGCCCCCATTTTAATCTGTAAAATGGGGATATTACTACCTCATCATTTCTATGGCCATGTGTGAAGATAAACTTCACAAAGTTTATTTTATTAATTTGATATTCTGATGATGCATACCAGGAAGCTGTACGCCTCCCTGAAACTTACATTTAATAATAGGCTTTGAATAGTACACAATAAATAAAGCCTAGAGACATTTTCAAACTGCTCATTAGCAGAGTGTCATTAATGAATGAGAAAGTGGTCTTTTGACATAAAGAAAGAGAACTGAAAGCTGCACGCGCACACACTCTGAAGGGGGAGAAATTATGGTGGCTTTAATTCTGAGATTTTTCTTATATTTATGTTCAAATACTTGACATCACGATTGTGGAAAAGGTACTTTTAAAGTAGTCTTTTGTCCATGTTTGTGTATTTTCTTTTCATGATACTGATTTATCGTGATCTATAAATGCAAATTTTAAAACATGGAATCTGTTTCTTTTGGTTTTCAGCAGTATCTATGTATCTCTTCTGCTTTTTTTCTTTCTTTTTTCATGACTGCTAGATTTAATTTAAAGAACGAAAAAACCCACTACTGACTCCCCGCCTCTCCCCCTCAATGCCAAACCTCCTGACTTGTAGTCTTTTTGTTTAGCATATGGTTATAATATAGAACAGTTTGGCACCTTGCTGAAGCTACATTATTGATGAAAGTTAAAAGCTTCAAAATATATTTTCTCAATGTTTTTTTCACATTCTGCATTACCTTTACTCTTAGCTTTTTTGTGTACTCATTTTTGAAAAGACTTTAAAAAGAGAGTGTAGCTTGAAGAAGCATGTAATATGTTAGGATACTGTAACACAGTATGTGCTAATTACAGATCAAAGCTAAATTATTTTTATGTGCCTTTTCCTAAAGGAGAAACCTGGGGCTTTGAATCAGTCAAGCTAATTTTTGCCACTAACCTGTTTTAAAGCTACTAAAAATCTTTTTGTTAAACTTTTTTTTTCTACCTCCTGCAATTAAAAAATAGTGCATCCTTATTCAACTTTGTATATATATGCTACCTATTTAGCAGGTAAAAAAGGGGAGGCTGGGTGTCCTCAGGGGACACAGCCACTCTGCAGATGGAGCCCTGAAGTCCTAAAAGAAAAAGCAAAGGCATAGTGCTCTGCTAACATAGGAAAGCTAGTTCTGGTAAGGTTTTGCTCCCCATATGTGTATCACTGGGGTGTCTGACAGGTGCTTGACTGTCACCTTTGCTCTGAACTGCAGGTAACCAGAAGGAGAGCAGCAGTTTACCATGTGCAAGTTATGTATATGTGCTGATGGAAGGAAAGCTGACTGGTCCTGCAATTACCAGTGGGGTAATTGGGCTGGGTAATTGCCAGGCAGCCTTGTTAGTTTTTCTGTGAATCGGTCATTGTCTGTGTCTGCCACTGGAACAATAAGAATAAGCAGGCAGATTTCCTGCTAAAATAATTAGACTATCAACACTGGTTTGTCCTGTGGACAGTCCCCTTCACAGACATCACACCTGAAGCTATTGTGTATGCCAACTGGCTGTACTCACAGGGAGAGTAATGGTGTCAGTCAGCTATGAAAAGTTAACTTGATGTAAAACTTCATTTCACTGTTACACAGGCTGTTCAAATAGCTCTAACTGGGGCAGAAATGCTTGGGGTATTTCATCTCCACCTTTGCCCACTGGTGCTAGAATTGTCTGGCTCCATGAACCTTTTAAAGAGCAGGGAGAACTGAAAGATTTCATTAAATAATAGTTCTGGGTGCTTTTCTTGTTTGAAATGCTCTGCAAACAATACTTGGAGATTAGTTTTAGTTTTTCACACAGTTTTTTTGAAACATTTGCAGTGTCAGTGTTTGTGCTGTATGAATAACCTACTGAGAATGAAGAGAGAAGATTTTGAATTTATCTGCCTTATTTGTAGTAAAAAGAAGAAAAAAGTTAAGATGGTAGCCTCTGTATTTACTGTGTCATGTTATTGCTTTTTATTAGGAAGTAGAGTTAATGATTCAAGCATGAGTTTCACCTCTTCATGCTGTACCAGTTTTCCCAAGGGGATATACTGGGTAGAGGTGCATATAAACAAATACTGTTGAATTTAAACATGTGGCTGTGTGTTATAAGAAGCCCCACTCAGTGGTAACAGCAGAGAAAATGAAAATGATGCAGGTATGGAAATTTTATTTTAGTGGCTCTGCAAGTAGATCTGATTTTAGTAGGTGATCTTTATCCCTGAACATTGTATGTTCTTGCTTTTTTGTGTGATCAAAAATGTTAGGTGGAACAGAGTGACTGTAGGTGGACTACTCAATAAGGAAAAAAGAAATGAATCTTTGCAAAGGCAGTTAGATTAAAAAAAAAAGAAAATGTATAACGTGACTTTGTTCAGAGCTTTCTAAGGGATCTGAGTTTAATCAGGAGTCTTATTAACAGTCTGATTAATAGATTATTAGCATGAAAGAATATATACTAAAAACGGAAAATATGACAATTTTGACTTGAGTTTTTCTTACAAGGCTTTATATGACTTGTAAGTAGATGTCTTTATTTTGATTGTGTATGAAAGAGAGTTGTGTTTGAGAAAAAGTTTCTATCTCAGTTCTGTGATGTGCGTGTGGTTTTTTTTCTTTAATTAATTAATTTATTTATTTAGGAAAGACCATAGTTTCATTCTACTAATTTGGCCTTCTGATGCTAGTAGGTACTTCTGTTAGTACAATTATTTTGTCTATTACGTTTTTGTACTGTGGCTTAGTCTTTTGTTGCTATTGATTAAATAAAGTTACTTCTTGTATACTAAGATCACTAACAGAAGAAGATTGATTTCTTTAAAATGCATTTTATTTTTGTGGATTCTTGAACAGAAAAAATAAATGTATGGCATTTTCAATAACTGGAGATGTAAACAACTGTAAAGAAAAGTTGGAAAAAGAATCAGGTAAATATTTTACTTATTTATTATTATTAGTCACTTTATTAGCCAAGTACTTGCCACTTTCTGTATGTTCAGTTGGTAGATGCCAAATAGTTTGGTGGTTTTTTTGTATTTGTTCTATTTTTACAATTAAGAGCCAGCTGCTACTCTTGAAATGTAGGCAAATTTGATCACCTCGTGATCAAATTGAGTGAATGAATCAAGGTGTGGTGGAAAGTTCTATTTTTGTTCTGCGTAGAAGGCAAGGAGAAATGGCAGAAAACTTACCATGGTCTAAAGAGATGGGCAGCTGAATTCATGAATGAACAGAGCCAGACAAAACTCCTGGGACACCACTTTCCTACTAGAGCTACATAGCCTTTTAAATAAAAAGTAAGGCTTAATGTAGAAACTTTATTTCTACATACTTGCGTCTCTGATCTTTACTCAAAAATGTAGAGATGTTGAGGTCCATCCTCACTGGTCTATCTCTTTGACCCTGCCAGTTCTGGTTTGTTTCTGTTTTATTCACAGAGTGAGAACTCTTGCTTGTGCTTCCATAGTTTCCTATTACAGCTGCCTGACCTCCTTTTTCCTCTCTCTGTTCTTTCTGCTAGTCCATATTAAAAAAGACTCCCAAAGAAACACAGGCAGAAGTGGCCAAGAACTTCATTATGTGTTACTCTGAAGTTCCTTGTAATAATCCTTTCTGCATCACTTTCCTCTTGATGAAGTTCAGATTTCTTCACAAACTTATCCAGTTGTTGAAACACTGTGTTCTGATAGGTCTATGCAATAAAATATAAAAAACCCCACTTTATATTTTTGTAAGCCAGAAGTGAAGTCATGGGAACAGACAGATGTGATCAAGATCCTAATTGGAACATGAAAGGAAGGAAAAAGAATCTATTTAAAGTAAGGAAATGATCATTCTCATTTTACTTTTCCCCCAAATCCTCTCTTTCAGAAGGCAACTCTAGCCTAGAGCATGCACAGTGAAAAATTCAGGTATATGTTCTTGTGGGCTTGTTTTGACAGTTTTACAGACTTTTTTTAAAAAATAATGACTCTGCAAAATTGTTTAGATGATCAGTTTATCATCTTTCTGCAACAGATGTTCATAAACCTCTTGCTTTCTATAGTCCAGTTTGCTTCTTAAACTTTTTTTTAATCTGTTTTTTATTTATTCCTATTTTTTTTCTTATTCAGTGATGTCTAAACCAGGCTATATCATACCTTAAAATTTTCTGAGACACTAACGTCAGAACTGAATGCTAAATTTTTTCCAAGCATGGTTACTGAGACGTAGGCAATCATATCTGAAATGTCCAATTGTATTGAAATTATCTATGCTCACTGTTCTTTACTCATCTGCAGGAAATCCTTGGTTTTCTTATAAAAGCCAAACATAGTCCTGCATATTTCCTTTAAGAGTATTCTCTGAACTGTGGTTGTTAAGCCTAGATAAGACTATTTGCTAATGGCTGTCACTCTTGCTTTTGGAATTTGACCTTTAAAGCATCATCTTGAGAAACTCAGGATAATACAATTCCATGCTTTTATATTGACTTTAAACTTTTTTCCCCGTCTATCTTATTTTTTTTTTTTTTGTGCCTCCAAGAAACTGAATGGCATATGCTGTTTAGGGGCAGGGCAGCTATATTTAATTTTACTGGGATGGAAACATTTGGAGAGTATTTAATTTTTCTTTTACCAATTCATTAGAGAAAACCAGGAGAGTTCCATTTTCCCATGACAAAACTGCTCAGTCATTCTGTAAAAAGGGATGAAAAGATGAACTGGTGCTATAACCTGCCTACCTTAAAGCTCTTTAAGGCATTTGAATAGCAAATTTATGACCACAAAAATTTCCAGTTGCATTAAATGACTGAATTGCAGTTTTTTCTGTACTGACATTGTGAAAACTCTTCAAAGTAGTTTTTTGTGATTCCATTCTCAAAGTCAGAGATGGATATTTCATGAGATATGGTTTTTGAAACAAATAATTCTTGCTGGGAGACAGTCTGCTGCCTGAGCATGCCTGGTATTCTCAGCTTCCCTGATAAAACACCACTTCCCAAATTTTTAATGCACATGTACAAGTAGTTCCCTTTTTACCCAGTTTCAACTATGTTGAGACTGATCTTTCACCTCAAATAGGATTATGTTTTTTTTATCACACTCCAGAAGGTCAGTGGTCTGAGGGACATCAGGACTGTCCTTTGAGCCTCAGACAGGTGGAAGAAGCAGAATAGTAAAATGTTGAAGATGGGAGTACTTTAGAAATCTGTATGTTGGGCTATATTCCTTTGAGGTCAAATTTGGGCAGATAATAGCAACTTGTATACAATGGGAGATAACTCTATTAAGTTAGCTTGATTATGTAGACAGGATGCTTGAGACATTAACAGCACTAGGCAGTGAATTAGTTTCAGTATTCACTGTTTACGGTGCTACTATGCTCTGCTACAATAAAGGTTAAAAATTATTGTTTTGGCATCAAGTCTTCTACATTTTGGCTTCTCTATAGGGAGGGGGAAAACCCCACAACCATTGGAACTGCATTTTGCATTGTGGACTATTTTAAAATGGAGGAGAGAGAGAAAAGGATCCTGCTTTGAATACAGTTAATATGTGCTATATGAATTTAATTATGCTGTTTGGCGTAAAATAGGCTTGACCATGTTCCATCAACGTACATTTCTTGTTAGAAGGTAGGGTTCTAAACAGGAATGGGATTCCTTTTCCTTAGTGACTTTTCTCAGAATTAACACTGCCTGCTGGACTATTTCCTAGAAACATACAACTTGTTTCAATAGCTAGTTTTGCAAAATCAGTTTTTCTTCGTAGTGGAGGCATTCCATCACTATTTTGGCTATTGCTGGACAACAGCCCAAGAAAACATTGAGAATATGTATTTTGGTGGAAGAAGATAGTGTAATTAATTACTACACAAAATAATGTTCAGTGAGTTTATTATAAAGATAATTGGATTATTTTTAAATCTATACAAGCGCAAATGGTGCCTATTTCTTTGTTTAGTTTAAACATTGTTAACAAATGTGGCATCTCTCTTTTGCATCCTCTTTAGACAGATAAATTCTGCAGGGATAGTAATACTATTGATGCTTTCAGGAAGAGTAGTTGGTATTATCATGCAAAATTATTAACGCCTTCAGTAGAATGAGACTATGTCTTAAAAACTGCTATTATATTGCATGCTTGCACTGTAAGAACTGAAGCCGATTTTGTCTGTACAATCGCTACAGTGTTATAGGTGGCAAATGAATAAAGTGTTAAAAGAATACTTGTACATAAATACTTTGAAAGTACACTGATGTACTTTAAGTACATAGGAATGGAAATCTGCAATGGAAAATCTTCCCATTTCAGACATTTTGTGAATGGTGTTTCATCACTGCTTGTGCTTAGATTTGAGTTAAAATAATAATAATAATAATTCAGAATGTTTAAATAAAGTACCTAGTTATGATAATTTCAGAATGCATTTTAAATCGACGAACTATGCTTTCATGTGCACATACTTACATGTATTGTGTATTTGTTTTTAAATGAAAAGAAACCTGGTCTCTATCTTCCTATTGACATCAAACAATCCTCTGATATGCAAATCCAGCTATGGGGAGAACAGATACACAAGGTTTGTTTGGATTCAGTCCAAGACTGAGAGAAAATTATATTTAAAGAAGTAATTTATATGCTTTGCCTCATTTAAATGAAAATGCATTTTGAAATAATCCCTATAACTAAAAACATTTTTGTGAAATGTTATGATCCTTTGTATGACTGATGCATTTTGCTGTAGCTAGTTTAAAAACATCTTTCTCATGCTCCTGCATGTCTCTGTCATGTGTAGATGCAGCTGTCAACTTCTCAGTGGCACATTTTAACATAGTATATGAAAATATTTTTTTTATTTTTCCAGAGTAATAAATGTTTGTTATATGAACTTTCTTAGGGTGTACATGAGTGTGAAGTGTGTGTGTACACAGGATATTAAAATACATCTAAATACTTTGCTTTCCATCTACAATTTTGCTAGTATTAATGTTGTTCATGTATTTTCTTCGTGTGTTTAAAATCTGTCAAAATACGAATTCTTTTAAAAGAGAGACTAAATGAGCAACAATTTTTCAGTCTTACCTTTAACTGCAAAATTTATAATGATCAAACTTGCACGTTTTAGCATTGGCTGGATTTCCAGGTTTTTGGTATGTATTTTTGGAGGCCTGTGTTATTCCAGTCCCTGAATATAATATTTGAAGGAGATGTGTGTAGCAGAGCATAATTACGTTTCATGTAAGCTTTAACAGGCCATTGAACTGTTACCAGTGATCGGTAATGGTTGTTTATACAGAATGGAAAATATTTGAATGGGAGTTAGATCTCTATGAAATTTTCAGAAATCACAGTTCCTTTTGTCCCCTCTGATGTATTGCAGAAGTTTCTAAGACTAATCTGATCGACTCTTCTTACATGATCTTTGTTTGTGATTGTGTGTCACTACTATTTTTTTTCTGCTATTTAGAAAATGAGGATATAGAAATCAATGTTGGTGTAAGAAATTATTCAGTTTGGGAAGTTCCATGGCACATACCTTTATATCTGACCTTTATTTGTTCTGTGGCCACCTAGTCTATGCTAGACTATTCTGACCACATTAATCGTGCACTGAGTATTGCTAAATACCATATAAATACTGTTTTGGGATAGCAGTTATATTTCGTTAATGTCTGTGGCTCTATGTGTTGACTGACCTAAGCACATACATTGATGATACATGTATTAGTATTTAAGGGAAAAGCTTTCTGTGTCAAGAAATTTTGTTTAAACCATTCTCATTAGGTTGTGAGCCTCTTGTATTTGGTTTTTAAATAAAGGATTTTCTGACTTTTTCAGTCATTTTATGCAAGTTTTAAGTTTTAATATTCAGTGTCCATCCTTTTTTCTTTAAGCATTTTAAGAAACAGAAGAGGTTGATTCCTGAAAGAACAGTTTGGAAGTACTTCGTTCAGCTTTGCAGTGCCTTGGAACACATGCATTCTCGTCGTGTTATGCATAGAGGTAATATAGCATCTATGATGATTTGTCTTTACTTAAACCTTTTACTGTGTGAGAATTAAGCTGGTTCAATGCAAATGACACCAAATAACGTCATAAGGGAATCAATTTTGACAGCTGACACAATGTATGTTTCTGTCATGTTTTATAAGTAATGGAAAAGTGTGACAGAAGTTTGTGGTTGTACATTCGTTGTGGTAGGCATTTGTTCGCAGCAATGGCTTGTGATACCAAGTTTTCAAAATAAGTGATAGCTCTGTAAGTGATGGAGACCCTGCCGCTGCTACCTCTTTGCTTGCTCATTTTGCTGGCTCTTATTTTCTGTCCTGTTCTTGTTCTTCTATATTTGCCCATTGTCTCTCCCAAGTATTGTTACCTGCATTCTTGCACAGCTATCTATCCATTCTTTTCGCCTCTTGCACCTTTTTTCCCTTACAAGAGTATTTGCCTCCTGCCACGCCTTCTAGTGATGTATAGGCCCTTCTCCCACTCCCTTACCTACTGGATTAGGTGCAGCAGTGAGCATTTTCTCCCCTTCTCTTCTCCACTATTTCCAATCTCTGTGTCCAGTACTGTGTCCCAACAGCCCTTGTACTTGCCATCTATCCCTGTCAGGTACTAAATCTCTTTTACCCATTTTAAACCTCTGCACTGCTGTCTCTTCCATATGTTGTCTTCATTTTACCTTGTAACGCTGAGTCAAAGAAAACAGATCGTAGTATAGCTGCTTCTCAGATGTACAATTTTTTTTGCCTTGGAAATCCCTCTGGCTACAAGTTGCAAGTTGTATATGCAACTGTCTCTCTGGGTTCAGGTGAAATTACATGTCTTGGGTTGGTGGCTTCCTTCTGCTGGGATGCAAATAGCTGCCTGAAAGCAAAAGTCCCGCGATCTCTGCTGAGCTTTGTCATTTGCAGCTAGAGATGTTGCACCCTTCAGCAGCTCAACTTGCCTCTGCCTCTGCAAATGGCTTTCCCTTGTGATTCTCCTTTTTTTTCCTTTACGCATTTGTACAGATACCCGCAAGTGCAAATTATACAAAGAGAAGGATGTAAAATTACAGATTCTTTCCATAGGGTATAGGTATCTTCCTTTAATGCTTTTATGACTAAACTAGTTTATTTCAGTATATTTTAGCTCAAAACCAAATTGAGTTTAAATTCCTTAAACTAAAATTCTACTTTCAAATCTACTGGCAAACCTATGGCAAATCTAACAGTTCCATGGTTACACACCAAAATCAGTGACAATTAAAGCTATTTTAAGTTGAGATGATGTCCAAGTTGGATTGTTACACAAAGGGTGATCCAAACTCCTGAAAACTAGGTCAGATAGAAGCATAACATAATTGCTTCTGTCTTCCTCTCTAAAGCTTGTAAGGTTTTGTAACTTTTTATTGGAAACCTGAAAATGCTGGTAGAAGGGTTATTAACCATTCCTTTTACTGTACCGTATCTTATGCAAACTGTAATCCCCTCTTATGAAAGTTAAGTGATTTTCTTTAAATTTAGAGCGACAGTGCGTTGCTCTTGAACTGAGTAAGAGCTAAGCACACTTGCCAAACAAATACCATGTTGGTTTATTTAGAAGACTAACAGGTTAGGTACCTTGTTAAAAATCATACAATGAAAATCTTTGCTGTTGTCTCTGAAGGATTGGATTAAAACTTAAACTGAATATTACTTGTGAAAAATAACTGTCTGGGGTATACATCATTATTTTTCTTTGTTTCTGCTTGATTAGCCCAATTCCATTGACGAGTTCAAATAACCATTCTCCTGAGTAAAACTTGCTCCTTTTTTTTTAACGCCTGCTATTAAAGAGAATCAGTTACCTATTTCAAATAAATAAGATCATGCCACTGTGGGTAATCTGATCAGCAAAAGTGATGAAAAATATGTTTTACAGTTCTTAAAAACATTTTTGGTCTGTTACTTAAGACATAATGAGAGGTTTTCTAGTTCTAATTGAAGTCCTTGTGTATAGCTTATATAAAGTAGTAATAAAGTCCCTGTATATGCTGCTTTGGGTGTGGGGCTTTTTTGCTTTGGTTTTTCTTGTTAGTGTTTGTTTGCTTGGTTTTTTTAAGATACTTTCCATGGGTCTTAATTTTTTGCTTGAGTGATGTTTGTACTATTAAAATAGTTAATTTGAAATTCCAAATCCCAGACCCACTCTTTCTGCACAGCACAGTCAAATTTTGTTAATATTAGTGTAAATAAAAGCCTCTTTTGTTCTATTATTAATAGAGCAGTAGCTTTTCTTGCAACCTCATTGTGACTTTTAAATTTTTAAAATTTTTGTTTTTCAGATATAAAGCCAGCTAATGTGTTCATTACAGCTACAGGGGTAGTAAAGCTTGGAGACCTTGGACTTGGTCGATTTTTCAGCTCCAAAACCACAGCTGCACATTCTTTAGGTAAGCTTTCTCTGAGGTACAGGTGTTGGGGAGGTGGATTTTTTTAACATGGTGGAAATACTGTGCCCACTCATGAGGAGGAAGAAAACAGCTAGGTCGAGCTAAAGCTTTTCTTAAATAATAAAAAAATAATGGTCAGCACCATGGACAAATAGAGAAAAGCTTAACACTGAGGTGTCACTTTTCAGCAGTACAGCTTGTTGTTCAAATGCTAGGAAAAAATAAGACCAATAATACAGATGCATTTTTTTAAAATTCATTTGAACTTTAATCAGTGTTGAAAAGAATCTAGTAATTCTGTGTGCCTGTATGGGTAGCACTGATGACATGTTGGTCATATGCTTTGAAAGGGCTAACAGAGGAGCTTGCCTGTTTCAAGGTGGAGTTTCTCAATATAATTTAAGTCAAGGAGAGATCAGAATTAGGCTTTATGAACCATAAAGACTTTAAAAACAAAACAAAAGCAAAACAAACAAACAAACAAATCCCAGAAAACTTATTTTTATAAGAATAGAAAAAAAATTTCTGAAATGCCCCAGTTATTCTTTACTAGCACATAAAAAATAACATTGTTAACTTTTTCCAAACAAAATTTTCATATAATTTGCATCTTTTGAGTGACATGTGGAGACTAGAATGATTAAGAAGCCTTTAGAGAAGAAAAAGTAAAAATTTGGCAGATATTTTAAGGTTAAATGTAGCAAATGGACAAATGACAGACTCTAAGAGGATCTCTGTAAAAAAGAAAAGCCTTGTAAATAGAGTAGCATCTGCTTTAAAGAGAAATGTAAGAATCGGTGTTTATAGTATGGTGATGTAGATTTTTTTTTTTAGCTAAGAAAAAAATTCTTTTCCCCTGCTGAAGTGGCTATGTTTAGTGGTTGCTGAATTCAACTGTGTTCACTGACTGCAAAGGGTGTGAAATGAACTTTTAGACCCCTCAAGAGCAAGGCAATAGATGGCAGCATCCAGAATTGTCTCCTGTTCCTTGTAAAGGGTATTGAGGCAGGCAGAGCACCTTGAATACAGAAAGGTAAAATCAATTCAAATGCTGCATAGTGTGAATTTTTAACAAATGACAGTGACAATTCTGTAATTAGGCATTTGGATATTTTTTTTTATTTAACAAGAGTGCATGGTAAGGAAAATAAAGAAAGCCAAGAATGGTTAAGTAATACTTACAATCCCTGTCTTAGGGCCATGAGAGGACACACAAAGAATTGTGTTTGCTCAGATGCTGATGTTTCTAATTAGACTATGAAATATCAGATTTCTTGGATTAAAATATGCCATATTTATCCCCAACTCGTGATATAGCTTTATTTAGATAGTCCCAGTTATCAGTACAGTGTGGAAAAAAGGAGAGGATTGATGTCCAGCATGTTTGTACCACATTTGAGGTGTGGGCAATACTAGTGTTAACAGCCCAAGAAAACTATTTTAGAAAGGAATTTTTTTATACGATCCTTACTTCCCTGTCTTCCAGAAAGCCTCCAGTCACTCTTTTGTGCTTTCCTATTTTTATCACGTTTGGTGCATACTGATACTGGTGTAGTCAAAACCATGCGTTAACTGCTGATATCTTAGTAGGTCTGAGGTGAAACTCAGGCGCAGGTGTGCAATCTTGCATTAATAAAAAAGAGAGAGGAAGAGACAGAGGAGAAGCAGTGAGACCAGACTGGAAATGTGCTTGGGTTCCACATCGAAGTTCAGACATAACCCTAAAGTTCTGATAGTAGTTCATGGCACAGTGTGTTATATAAAGTGCTGATATTCGTGCTGCCATCATAGCCCAGTGGCCATCTCTGGCAGCACTGTGGAAATATTATTTGTCATAGTTGGGTCCTGCTACTGCCTGCAAATGGAAGAAGGATGTAAACGAGCAGTGTAAAGAGGGAGCTGCTCCTGGGCTGTATTTGCAGGAAGCTGTAGATCCTAATCTGTGGGTAGGAGCACACGAAGAAGGCAGAAGTCAGTTTTGAGGGTGGGAGAGCTAGACTTTTGTTCTGAGACAGAAGTCAGGTAGTTAAAGATGAACAAACTACTTCAGCCCTGTGTTATTTTGGCTCATTGCAGGGGAATGGTTGCAAAGGGACTGAAGACTGAGCTAGAGTTAAAACCAGTGTAAAACCCCCAAGCCCTTTAAAGCTCATCTCTTACAAATGCAGGAGTCATCCAGAGAGCGGTGGGGGTAGGGGGATGGAAGCTTTGTTTCTAATGTTGGGTGCTGTGTCTTGGTAGAGGAGCTGTTGGTTTTTTTTTTTCTTTTTTCCCCATCTCCTCTTTTCCCATTTCCTTCTTAATTATGACCTAATGTCAGAATTCAGCCTAGGAGAAAGGTTTTGTTCAGCTGTTAACTTAGGCTACAGTGGAGACAGTGACACACTGATTTATCATGTCACTAGCAGAGACCACTTTTTAAAATTAATTTCTCATGCAGTTTCTGTTGCTGGTTTTCCTGAAATTTCTTTCAAAGTTGTATCTTTTTATGATTCTATAAACCTTTGGTGCACAAACCCCAGTGAATTACAAACATATTATGTGTCACAATTTATACTTGTTTAGAGGCTTTATAAAAATTTCAGTAGCAAACTAGATTCAGGCTTTCAGAAATAAAGAAATGTATTAAAATTTTCATTAGCTGCAGCTTCTAACTGGTAATTATGGATAATACTGATTTAATTAGAGTACTTGCTGATGGTCCGTTTGAAACAAATAAATACTGCACTGGACAGGATTTCTTAATGTTCTTAACTCTTTCTATACAGACTTATCAAAACAGTAGAATTTTCTACTGTGGCATGTATATACCTTTTTGAAAATAGAAAATCTTTCTTCCAAAAATGCAAAGGAAATGGAGGCATTTCGTACTGTTGATTCAATACAAACTTGACAAAATTTCTTTGTTTCAGAAGACTTTACATTAGAAAGGGGACGATGATCCAAGAAAGGCTTCTTACTCCTTTCCCTATGACTGTGTGTGTTAGGGTTTTTTTTGTTGTTTTTAATGGCTGAATGCCAGGCCTTATGCTCTTTGATGAAACAGCAATTCTAAGGGCAGCTCATGGAAATGTGCATTTTTTTATCTTTAGCAATTCAGTGGATTTAAGGATAGTCCATATATTAGTATTTCAATTACCAAAAAAAACCAAACCCCAAACCCAACAAAACCAGTTCTCCAGTGTGGTTTTGCTAGAGGTCTGCACAGCATGCTGTCCAGGCAGAACATGATGTGAATACCTTCTTGGAGGGCAAAAGAGCAGATCTGCAGTCTTAGAATGCTTGAAAGCAAAGGATCATATGTGTTGAATTCTGGTGTTTCTTCTGTGGTTTGACAGCTTCTGTCATTTCCATGGTACTCCTGTCCCCAGCACAAAGCTATGTTATGAGGGATTTGACTGTAAACTCATGCAGGTTGTGGGGAATAAAATACCTTGTAAAAATGTGTGCAGATACTCTCCTTTCCTCTTACATATGGTCTGTAACCCAGCAGAGGGTGTCAAAGCAAGTGCTGAGGTGGTGGTATGCAGCACCATTTTGCTGTGAATAGAATAAGCTCCACTTTCATACTCTTAACCAAACTGTTCTGAGAACCCACACCCTCAGTGTACAGGAAGGCTAGCAGAAAAATCTGCAGCTGATTCATTACAGTCATCAAAGAAGCTGTATTAAAACAACTCTTATTGTATGTACAAAACCCTGAGATCTTTTACAGTAGTTTGAAAGCTGAAGGTAAATTATTGTGATGTTACAATGCTACATTATAAAATAACCCAAGATATCTATAGATTGATTTCTGCAGTTAGACTATTTGCATAACGTAGGCTAGGTTGCAGAATTACTTTGGATAAGTGCAGTATTTTAGGTCCCATATCTGTAGTTGAAGATGAGCCTATGACTTAGAAATCTCCTACACCTATATTAAAATAAATAAGTAAAAAACAAATTATAGTTATGGAGAATTTTTTGTGTCAGTGGTTGGTTACCCTCGCTGGTCCATAACTGCAGCTTATTTGTAGCTTTGTCTGTCTTCAGCATCAACCATTCATCTTGTTATGCACTTGCATGTTGTATTGAACTCTGTATTATAAAATTCTTGTGATCTCATGAAGTCATTCATAAACCATATTTTTTGATTACTTAAATAAATTGGGCCTTTTTTTAAACTGAAGTCTTGTTTTGGAATTCTTCAAAAATCAGAAGAATTAATGAAGTGATTTTAGCCCACTTCCTGAACTCTGGTAGTTATGTATTCCAATGCATGGAATTTCAATAATAATTATATGGCCTTTTTGAAAACTAGTCTTTTAAATACCTGAATTAGGCATTACATTGTTTTGTATAAGTAGTATTAATATTTACCAGGCAGATTTTTCTCCCAGCTTAAAAATGCTTGATAGTACTTAGAGCTAGTTACTGTATTTCATTCAGCTCCTTGATGCATTGTTGGTTTTTAAGTGAACACATTCTCCTCTAACTCAGCTGCAGTGTGAGTTATGTGTTTATGCAGGTAATGAGACGGACTGTTTATGTCATAACTCCCTTTTTCATAATAGTTTCTTTTCCTCTGATCCTTCAGATCCAGCTTTCTGCCCCTAATAGCCACCATTTCCATTATGTCTGTTGCCTCTCCCAATAGTAGAAAGCTTGTATAAAAAAACAACACTTTCTGGATCTGCGGCATCTTTAAAGGGAGGGAGTTCCAGAGCAGGAGCAGATTCTGAGGAAGCAGTTTACTTGACCCAGGCCATTTTCAAGGATATTACTGTTCAGACTTGCAGGTTATCCAAGATGTGCAAATGCAGTGAACAGAATGCTAAAGTTACAGATTTTGTTCTTAAAAACAGAGGCACCTTAATATGTTACGTCTTTGTCTTGTATTATCCCACTTCTGTGTCTCCAGATGAGTAAAGAAAATCACATGTCTTTATAGTATTGTGATGCTGTATTTCACTTAACAGAAATAAAAATAATGATCCAGGAAGGAAATGTAACATATAATCACATCTAGTAGTTGCTTGCCAGCAGTACAGCTATGTACCAAGGTTGCTCACTGTTTTAAAGAATTGTTGCAATGCCTTCAGTAGTTCCTGAATGTCAGAATAATGAATCTTTTCTGTCATGTTCTGTTAAAAACAGTTTACAAGTAGTAATGATGTCTAGATCTTCAAGTTGTTTTTGCGATTCAATGACTAACATAACTGTAATTTCAATTCCTTTCACTTGTTGGTCATTGGGGTCTTCAGGTTGTATTGCAGTTAAGGTGTTACACTAGGCTAAATGCTGTAAAATGATAGCATTTTTTCTCCTTTTCACTATCATCAATCTTTCACAGTCATATTGGACCCCTAACGTATCAGCAGGCTTCCCAGAGCTACTGGTTAAAATTACCTTTGCTTTTGGTAAACTCTGAACCTTCAAACCTCTATTTTCAGCTGCCCCCTGTGGATTCTGTGAAGCCTCTTTCTGGCACGTTACTCACTACCAGCTATTTACGTGATGTCTCAGAGTAGCAAAGGCAGTGCTGCTGTAACCAGCTAAGAACCAGATTACTATTAAACTTGTTTTTTGTTAGATGAATTCTGCCAACAAAGCATCAGAATACACTAAACCAGTGCATTAATCAATGGATGCAAAATGCAGCTGAAAGTTTTCAGAGGTGTCCAAGCTCACAAGTCCTTGGGGTAAAAAAAAAAATAAAAAAAAAAAATTCAAGAGCGAAGTACAACAGTAAGAATAATAAAAATATGAAAGCTGTGTGATGCCAAATGTTGTTTAATTACAGTCTCCAATTTTAAGATAGCTGTCATTAAACACCCATTAAACTACCACTGTTGATACATTAGAGTAACAGAGTTGCTTCTGGGTCTTCTGATGCTATTTTGGTGTTACACTCCACCCATCTGGGTGCCTATTCTTTCAGAGGGAAAAGACCTTCTTGACCATTACTCTGTGGTTGGTTAATACAAACATCCCATGAGAGTAAATGGTTTTCACAATACTCCATCATTTTGAGTTGCCTTTCCCCAGCCTTTCTCCTTTTAAGCTTTTGACCTCAGTTCAGAGCTGCAGTGATTCCTCAGGCCAGCGCTAAGGGAGCCTCTGGGGAAAGGGGCTGCGGCACCCTCTCTCTCCCAGGGCTGGAAGTCTCTCCCAAAATATTTAGGGGGCCAAATGCATTGTAGGATGCAATATGGGACCTCTGCTCTTGCCATATCCATTGGAGAAGCACGTTCTCAGTTTATATTCATTTGGAATTTTGTTTTCAATATTGTTTGCCAAGAAGATGAATTGAAATTATGGGTTACCAGCAGCAGTGGCCTGACGTGGGATAAGGTGGTACTGGGTTTCCCAATCCCAGCTGGGCCTTTCAAGTAGGAAAGTACTGCCCCAACCCTCTGCACCTTTGTCCCTAAGAAAGTGTGACATAGTTTGAGATGTCAGCCTTTCTAAAAGATAGGGCACATTGTCAAAGCAAACCCCTTAACTTTTGGAAATGATTAGAGTAAAATTATTAATCTGATTAATTAAAACTATTATTAACCTGATTATTCAGATTTGGAATTACTTACCTATTCCCTATACCTCCATTTCCCATATCATACAGAAATGAATTCTGAATAGATGAGGCTAGTTCAGAAGTGTGGGAGTGATATTAGATTTTTGTGTTAAGTAAAATAGTGTGAGGTTCATACTCTTAGTTTTCGTAGTTTGCAGTGAGAATGCTGATTTTAATCTCTGGCTGTGTTGCAAGATGTTTAGTCTCAAAATAAGGTCAACCTGTATTGAATTGACAGAATTCAGTTGGTTTTCATCATCAGGATTCAGTGTTTAAGAAAATATTTCACACAAATTTGAAGTAAAAATCTACATAGATATGTGACTCTTTGACGTTAGGCAGTCATTTTGGGAGGATATAAGGAAAAAGTTCAGAGACAGTGCACCAAAATTGCCACTACTGTTATTTTTCATAACTTCTCTTTTTGTTGATCTGTCACATATGAACCCATCACTTAGATACTATTTTTTTTAATGGCTTTTTTTACAGAGCTGAAAATTCTCAGAATTTCTGTCTTCCAAGTAACTTGTGACACAGATGGGTAGGGTCTAATTAAAATAAAGGGGAGAGATGTCTTTGGGTATCCAATGTAAATTTGCTCTGGGACAGTCCTAGTAAATGCTGCTTTTCAAGAGCAGACGTCTCCAGAGCCCACAGCTCTGAGGCAGGATTAAGCTAGGACAGCCACAGATTAGGGAGCTGAAAAGTCCTTGCAGAGTCTAGTCCTGCAGCAGATGGCCGAGTCGCTCATAGGAGCCTCGGCTTCTTCTGGGCTCACAGGTTTTCCTGCCTTCCTCTTTGGGAAGCTGAAGATACTGGATTTCAGGCTCAATTTTAGTTTCAGATAGTCAAACTAAATTGTGTTTATTAGTTTCAAAAGCATATTTTTCAGATTAGGATAGTCTCAAAAGGAAGAACAGACAACTCATTTAAAAAAAAAAAGAATTCAAGCAATGGAAGAGACTTTCTAGCTGTTGTTATTTCCAGCCACAGTGGTAACAGTTTGGAAAGGAGCGGGGATGTGTGTGTGTGCATGTAGTATGTTCCCTTGGTTGTCTGCAGAAGAAAGTAATTGCTTTCAAGCTTCTTTAAAAGCAAAAGTCAGAAGTATTCTACAACTGAATAATTCTGGTAATTAGATATCAGTAGTGAAAATAAAGCTGCATTGGATGAAATAGATATCTAATTAATGTATATTTCTAGCAAACTGAAGAGTCATAAGTATGAATTGAAACTATATGTGTAGCAAAATGAGAAATATAGAAGATGCAAAATGTTTTTCAGCCAGAAAAATGTACTTTTACAACTATATAACAACAGAAATTTTCATTCAAAAATACTTGTGTATTTATTGCAGTTGGTACACCTTATTATATGTCTCCAGAGAGAATACATGAAAATGGTTACAACTTCAAATCTGACATCTGGTCTCTAGGCTGTCTTCTGTATGAGGTAATATTGATATATACAGTGAACTTAATAATACTGTTGTGGTCCACCCGTGCCCCCCCCCACCCTTCCAAATGTATTAAGTTCTGTTTTAGGATCTATTTCTATATTTTTGTTGTTTGTGTGTAGCATTGTGGAAAAGCTACTTTTCAGCTATTATGCCTGTTTTTAATATTAGCAATAAGAACTCTTAACTTCAGCATGTGAAATACTCTCTGTGTGTTGCTCAAGAGTTGCCTTTTACTGGGCTTGCTACAAAGATTTTACAGCAATTTGTTGAAGATTGGCCATAACTGAAGGATTAATAAATGAATAATGGCAAGTATATGTAAAATTGTTCTAGGTATTTTAATGGCCTATGCTGATTATATGATTTTGGTAATAAATGCATTGAGAAATAGTAGGACTGACTTGAGTATGCAACTAATGCTTTCAAAAACTGCAATATAGTTATCAGAAGTAAAAAAATAATAAAAAAAAAGGGTTACTGTGTCCTTATTCCTACTAGTCTAGCTTGGATTAACTTTGAAGATAGTGACTTCTGTTGCACAGACATGTAATTTTTCTACCCTTTCTTCTCCTCCAATTGGTTAAACTGTAGTTATTGGTTAACTTCTGTATTCATATAGTCAAGATGGGTAGGTGATGCATAATTTTAAACGATACTGTATTCTGAGAAAATAAAGATATAGGGCAAATTGAAATGGAGGCAAATGAAGGTGTGAAGAACAGGTAGGCTTCTAAGGCAACTATATCTTCAAGGTTCTTTGCATATCATTTCTTGATCAAAAGACTAAACACTTGTGTTGAAGGATGCTGGAAAAAAATTTCGTTCCATCAGCAATGGCAGTGAAGTCTTTCTAGTCATGTTCCAGATAAAAATATACCCAACTCACTCTTCGTTTATCTACAAGCCACCTGCCTCAGTGAGTCAGCAGAACTCATTTAACACATACTCAGTAGGATCGGCACCTCCTGTTATTTTAGGATTTTGTAGAAAACATTGTCTGCCTGTTAAAGTTGTGTGTTACTACTAGGTGAATTGTCTCCAGTAATGGTAGTTTACATTCTATCACTAACATGTTGCTTCAAATATTAAAAGGGCAAATAGGTACTTTGCAATTCTGCAGAGCTTACAGATCTATGTATAGCTGTTGCTTCTAAATCTTGGGGACAATTCACAGGAATGAAGTCTGATACTTGATATCAAGTATTTAGAAGTTTAAATCCTGAACTGAAACCTAATCCCATATTGGGATTCCTTAGTACTGACCATGGCAAGTGCCATTAATTTCAGTGCTGTACTTTACACACTTGCACAAGCAGGAGCCTGAAGATAGCATAAAGGTAGATAAGGATTTTTTAGTATTACTACTCCTCATTGGTTTTCTTGGGAATTTTTTAAATCTGGAAACAAAAAAATAAAACCCTTGAATAACTAATTATTATATAAAATAAACATATTTTAAGGTTAATTTTTCTTCTGTGTTACATGAATAAAATTACTGGATAGAAATCAATAGGACTTTTCTAAAGAAGGCTTGGGGGTTTTTTTGAGCTTGCTGGTTTGATGCTGGTATAGTATGTTAAACATCTATGGGAATATTAAACTTTTCTTTGATCTGGTAAGTAATTTCAAAATAGCTAAATATCTTAATTCCGTTGATTAACTCAGCATCTTTAAATACCATTCTCCTTTTATTTATTTTAGAACTTTTACCAGGATAGTATTAAGTTGATATGGTGTTGTGTTTGGGTTTTTTTTCCTTATTGGAAGAATAAAGTAATTATTAAGATACTTACTGTTGATATATATTATATAGCTACAGTATATGGCAGTGTCTTCAACTATAGCTTTTAAATTTTTCTTAAAGGTACATTTATCCCATTTAGTTAATTCTGCAACATACCAGATGTTTGTGGTGGGTGGGTTTTGGTGGGTTTTTTTTTGTTGTTGGTTTATTTTTTGTTGTTGTTGATCATTGAGATGTAATTTTGAAATTTTAGATATAGTAAACTCAAAATACGTGCTTAGCATTTTTCTCTTTTTTTTTAATTATTTGAAAGTGGTTATTTAAGGTTCTTTAAGACATGTGTGTACTAATGCATGGTATTTTTATTATCCGTGCAGTTTTCTGCTGGGCATCTTTTTGTGATATGTCTATTGCTTGCAGTTTAGCATGTTTTATTATATTGACTTCATGTTGGTATGTGTTCATATGTGCTCTGGATTCTCTCCAGCTTAATTGGAGAAAAGCCGTGGCATGTTTATCACTTCTCAGTAAATGCTTAATTGCTGCTAAACTCTTTTCAGTTATGTTTTAATTTAAGTTTAGACTAATTTGCTCTAATGTATGTTGTTTTTAAAAATTATTATTTCTAACCTATATTACAGTCTATTATTCAATGCTAACTATGTGGCCAGTAAGATTTTTAAAAGTCTATTTTAAAGTCTGATTTTTTTAGAGCCCCAGGTATTTCTGAAACCTCAAAAACACTACCACTGGAGTTTTAATTGATATGCAACAAAGTAGACTTTACTAATTAAAATCAAGATGCTGTGCTTTTGCTACATGGACCTTTACATGGAAAAGTAGGTCTTACACATTTCCTTTTATTGTTCAGCGTAGCAATTGCATCCTTACAGGGTTGTAGGTTGGTGGCTTACAGTTCAAAAAAAAAAAAAAAAAAAGGGAAAAAAAAAGAGAGAGAGCGAGCTGCCACCAGCCCCGAAGACAGACAGTGGGCTTTCGTCCCTCAGACACCCCCAGAATACTAATCAGGAAAGTCAGACCCTGGAGGTCAGGGAGCAAGTCAATCATTCTAGCGATCGTCTCAGTGTGGAGGATCAAATTAGCCTGAAAAATTCAGCTGCTGGGAGGAGAGGGCGAGCAGCTGTCAGGGGCAGCAGCGAGATGCACTAATGAACCAGATGAATAGTGCAAAAGCTTGAAAATAAAAACAGGACAGTTGACATTTTTCATCTGTCAAAGCAGGAGATGCATGAAAATATAGTATTCCTGTTTTAACTCCTTAGGGGACATTCAGAATTTTTTTAACACTCCGCAGTTTTCAAACAAAAGTACTTTTTAATGAACACCTGGAGTACAAAAATTAGTATCTTTGCATTTATTTAGAATTTCTGCATGCATACAAACCCTGCAGTTGATTTTCTCTCTCTTTTTTTTTTTCTTTTCTTTTTCGGTCTTTAGCTTGCATTTTTAACATTCTTTTTAAGGTAAGAGACAATGTCATGTAAATCCAAAAAATTAATGTTTTGGTAATACAGAATATTTGGGAGGAGTATAGGATGGAACTGTAGTATAGTATTTGTTCTGGGAGCTTTAAGATTATTTATTCTTACTTGACAGTAATATGGAAAAGTACTGAACCACTTGAGAGCATTTTAATCAGATATAAAGTAAATGTAAGAGAATTTCGGTAATTTTCTTCATTCATTTTCCCCCAATGATATTGGTGCTTAGACATGAAAGAGTTAAACAGCTATCTGGAAGACCACAAGACAGATGAGAGCCATTTTCAGCTTGTCCTGTCCCTGCTGAAGCTCACTGAGTAGCACAGCATGGACTAGCGTGTTTCACACACACTCTGCCTGTCTGGGGAATGTACACATTGTCCTTCCAAAATCAAACTTATTAGCACATGTAGAAAAGGGTGACTGACTTTGGGGCACCACTGCACTCAAAGCAGCATTCGTGCTGCTGCAGTTCAAAGACTTAGAAGGCTTTGAACAGAATGGAGAGATTTTAAATGAATTTTAAAATTTGTAATCCTGCTAACCATAGCATTTGTTTTCACCTTAAATGTCAAGTTGTAACACTGTCTGGAAATAAAGCCTAGGTTTACTAATGCTGGTTTTAAGCTGATGATTTATATAAGTGCTCTCCAACAGATAATCTTATATAGTTGTGGGTGCCACTTCTGATGACGTTTTGGGATATTTTTTTTAAAGCATTTTTTAATAACGTACTGAATTAGGAAGTTTTTGGGGTTGGGTTTTTTTGGAAGTATAGACATTACCTCTAGTTTTCTTGCCTTAAAAAAACCCCCAACTGTATCAAAGTCTAGTGTAATAGCTATGGAAGGTTACAAAATCTACTACTGTTATCCAGCATTTTCAACATATGGTATTGCTTTAGATCAGGTAATGTTTTCAAATAAATTATATGTTTTCTTCCAAAATTACATTATGGGGTTGGGGGGGTGTCTCCCTTGTGGTGCAAGGACTCTCCACACTCACAGCAGTATCGGAAACTACTCAGTTTCTCCTCATACTCTATTAATAAAACTTTAATGTTATACAATTCAAATATTGCAATATAAGGATTGTGACAGGTATGACTGTACAACATAGAATAAGTACACACACTGATTACAGTAATAGTTTTGGAACTTCTGTTTTTAGCACTGTCGCACTTGTAAGCAGGGAATCAAAAGTCGTTAAAAATCACTTGATATGTTAGTATTACACATTTTATGACAAAACAGGTTTACTTAAAAACACAGAAGAAAACTGTACATTCTCTTTAAACAGATGGCTGCACTGCAGAGTCCCTTTTACGGTGATAAAATGAATTTGTACTCCCTGTGCAAGAAGATAGAACAGTGTGACTACCCACCTCTCCCTTCAGATCACTATTCAGAGGAAGTAAGTAATTTTCCTTTTTATGGGCTAGATCCTCAGTTTATGTAAGCTGGCACACTTCCAGGGAAGTAAATGAACTTGTGCAATTTTATGTTATTTGCAGATTATGCCCGTAAGTGTTTGCTTGTTGAACTTGCTCAAGTGTTCTTGTCAAAACAAGTCTCTGATACGATTTTAAGTTTGGGGGGATTAATGATGGAAACCTCATACTGTTAGCTTCTTAATTTCATTGAGCTTCCTTGCAAGTATGACAAAATGCTTTCCCAGAATGGACAATGATATGTTCCACATGCCAGAATGGGATTGAGCCTTACATCTATAGTATGCTTTTCTAAAAGCACAACTATACAAGTTTATGTTGCACAGTAAATTAGTGCACTAGCCTTGTTTCTCTAGGGGCTTGCATTAAAATAGATACAATGTAACTCTCTAGTAAAAATGAATTGTTTAGTTCCCATTTGTCTGCATTATAAAACTGCAATGTGCTGTTTGATACAATTGAGTGGCAGTTCTTTGCACGAAAGGGTGGTTCTTGACAACACTAATAGTAAATTTCAGAGAAATATAGGCAGACATAATATAATTGAATTTGAACAATATACTCATGCATATCGCAGCAGTATTTGTTTTAAGCTGATAGGTAACAGTACTGTCATTAATGCATTTAAGGGGGAGTACTTGCTTTTTTAAGCTCTAAAATGAGAAGAAACTAACTAAAATAAGTATTTTTCTTAGTGTGAGTAACAGAATGAAAGAATATAAATGCTTGCTTGTTAATGTTCTGAGATGCCAGTTTTGCAATACTTTCCCACTTTGAAAAGAACAGGACAAACTGATCGAAGCTGTAAACCAAAGAACACATATTAGTAACCAATTCTAATTGAATTCAGCCTACATGAATTAAAGATACTTTGAAAACGCAAATAAACATGAGCACTGAAATAATTTTAATAAACATAAAGCGTTGTGCAATTTTATTTATAGCATAGGGGTTGTAATTCTGAACCTTAAATTTTTTTACATTCAAAGACAGTTACTGGACTATTAATAAAAGATTACTGCCCAGTATTTTGTTTTGTTTTGTATTTATAGTGACAATTTTTCCCCTCTTATAAAACAAACTGGACTTAAAAGGATAATCAGTGACATTACAAAGGATGAAATAATGATCTATTGTGTAATTTATACACTACACCTTTTTGTGGGGTTTGCAATTAGTCATTTTACTGTGGCCATTTTTAATTATTATTTATTGTAGACTATATGGCAGTTCATATAACCAACTTCAGAACTGGAGGCCTAGAAATACAGTAGGGTGTGAACAATAATGCAAAATGATAGCAAGAATGTCAGGGGCCGTTCTTTGTTGTGTCATTCATGCTGTCTTCCTTTTTCCATGAAGCACATGAATATTTCACATATCTGCATCCTCATCCTCTATTCTTCTTGACTAATTTTCAGACTGTCTGAATTTGCATTTCACATGGTAGCTGATTAGGAGATGCCGAGTGCAGCAGCGAAGCCTCAGCAGGCGGTTTCCATGGTGACCTTCAGCAGGATTTTAATGATGATACCACTAGTGGTTCGTTGAAGTTGGCCTGCCTGCAGGGCTACTTCACTGCAGCTAAGAGTGAAGTTGGATAAGCGGATTCCCAGCCAAGGGGCAAATATCAAAGTCTGGCCCAGATAGAAGGTCTAAGAGTTTGGATGGGGAAAGAGATTCCACCTTTTACTTACATCTGTATAGTTTCTAGCATTGAAAACATGCAAAGCACAACATGTTATGCTTTCTTTATTTCAAAGCAGACACGTATATCTGCACCTTGGATGAACCAGTTATTTGCAAAATACACATAAGTTATTTTAAAACGTGAGAGATTCAGAGCTATGATAGGTATCAAGATAGGCGTAAAAACAGTTACTTAGAAGTAATCAACTGTGGAGACTGTAATGGGAACATTTTTTATGTTCTGATATGAAGACTTGTGTCTTCACTAAGGTACATGGAAAAATAGATATGTTAATCAGTTATTGCAGCAAAATAGACCTTTTTTTACTTGTATGAAAAAATACTGTGCTGTCATGAACTGTAAAAAACCAGAAACAAACAAGTGTTATCTGTCATATTGGGATACTGTCCTAAATGTTTCACCTGTACTGGAAATTTAGGTATCAAACTTTTAACCAGGTTGGAAGCACTCTCAGTGAGCAATAAAGGTCAGGGTTCACTGAACAGTAAAACCCACTTCATATTTTATAACAAAGAACTTTCTGAAAGAAAAATTTCACTGTGTTATCTCTGCATCCTCCAATATAGGAGTGTAAATACCTTCATTATGAAATACAAGTGCTTTTAGAGAAGCTCTTTATAGTAAATTTTAATGACTTTTAAGATGTGACTCTTCTTCTAAATTTTGAACTCTTTATAGGACCAACCTGTTAGTAATGTATCGCACCTGTGTCATCGGAGAATAGAGTGATAGAAAGATCTACCTAAGATAGATGGACAGATGGATAACTTTTTTTAAACCCTTTGATTAGAAATAGTGGTAGTCTAAGATGCATTTTCACAAACTATTGCTTCAGCAGTAGAGTCACAAGCCAAGATTTTCAGATGTTTAACAACTTTGGATATCTCAATTTTTTGAATATTCCTCAAGAACATCTGGTATTCAGGGTGAGTACTCAGCATTTACTGAAAGCTGTTCTGCTTCAGGGAATTCAAAGCTGGGACTCCCTTGCCACCCCCAATACTCCTAAAATCTTGTCAGCTAGTATTAGTATCATGTTGCTTTCATGATAGATGAAGTTTTAAAATCTTCCCTTCGATTGAGGTGCACTTCTAGAGTCCATAGCCAATGTCCTACCCAGATGTGAAGGCTGAATGAGCCAGCAGGTCCACAATGGCGGTGTTAGTTGCCAGCAGAAGGTCTTGAGAGTAACACTGAGAAAGGGCTTCAAGAAGGTCTCCTATTCAGACTAAGAATAGGTTTGTAGGTTTTTTTCTCATCCAAAATTTCCTATATGAAAATTTCTCTTTTTCAGCTGGCTATCAATGCAACGTACTTGCCTGTCATATGCCTGTCTTTTCCCCCCCTCCTGACTTGAGTGATAATTATTTATTTCATAGCTGAAAAACCTGCTAAAGTTAATGAAAGTGTGTCCCACTGCTCCGATGTCAGGCTAAGCTCCAGGCTAAAGACAGTCATTGTGCTAAGTGCACAGAGGACGTTAAGAACAATAAGCAGCCAGAGAAGTTTGCAGCTTGGGGATGCAACAGGAGGTCCCTCCAGCTCAGTCGTAAATCTACTCTGCCTGTTGGCCAGTCTGCGCCAGATAATAAAAAATTACTCTGTCTCTAACAGTAGTCTGACTTTAGAATCTCAGTGCCTCTTCCCATGGTACTGTTGGGCTCTTCTGCCACACTGGAAATTTTATTAATACTAGAGGGGTTGACAAATGGATTTCAGGTTTATTGTAATGGATATTTCTGTAGGAGTTAAAGGAATAGTGCTCTAACCAGGTATTAGCATCCAGCATGGTCCTAGTTTCAGTCCTGAAAGACTGCCTTCCAGCCTTCCTGGGTAACTGTCTTCATCCTGTATAGCAAAATTCATTCACCTTCTCCCAAAGGTTTGCTGTTCAATAACAAAGCTAAAAAGAGCTCAAGGATTTTGAAATTACTCAGGAATCTGCACTATCATTGTGCAGTGTCCCAAGCATAGTCAGCTCAGTGTTCCTGCCTTACAACTGAGATTCTGGACTGGGGAGGGGGAAGGAGGTTTTGCAGTAATAGCAGTGACCAACATTTAAATGTTAAGAGTCATATCCAAAAGAGGTCTATGACTCTGTGGTTTATTTTATTACAGTAGTAGTGAAGGTATGTCACTAGTTGAGCTCACCACTTGCACTATGTTGGGAAGAGAATTTCTGAGTAAACTGATTCAGTGACTGTTCCTTAGCATGAACGTATTCTTGTAGATGCTTTCTTACATGCTAACAATAGTAGCTACATAGGCATTTTGGTTAGAGTAAAAAATAAGAAGCTGCTAAAAGCCACCAGTCAAGACACCATGTGGATGAATGGTTTTTGCAAGTGTACTTACAGGGATTAATAGGACCTAAAGCCTTACATGTACTTTTACATGTATGTACAAGATTTGATGTCGTATCCTGCAGATAAATTACGCTTGTATTCTCTTTACAAAATGTTTACTTATTTGAGCCTAATTTCAGGCTTGAGGCTTTTGGAAGTTCCTCAGTCTTTCCTGTTTTCCATGCAGGCTGTCTGAGGTGTTGCATAGCAAGCTGCTCATCTCTGCTAATACGTTATGCCTATTGCTTACACTGTGTCCCACCTGTTTCTTCTACAGGAGATTGTTTTGCTTTGCATATTTGTGTTACATGTTGGCAATTATTATTTCTTATGGTAGTTCGTGATTTCCAGCATTCTATTCTCCAAATGTTTGGAAGTTACTACAGGCTAATAATTTTTCCTGTCAGTGGTATTGTATTTTATTTATTGGCTGCTGGAAGCAACATGATGGCTTTTATAACTGCATTAGTCAAAATAGCATATTTAAGATTAAAACAGCAAGTCTGTTAGAGATTTTTTTAATATGTTTCTCTTCAATCCAGCAATCTGACCACTGTCTTCAGAATTAATGATCTCATTTTTAAATATTAAGCTCTTCTTGCTAAAGAAAGGGGATGTCTATTGTTAAATATGAAAAACCTGTACATTGTATACAGTTCACAATGTTTCTGCAAGGGCTAATGGACAAAGTTTTAAATAGTGGTATGCAATGTTTCTTACTTCTGGACTTCCTATTCCTGTGCATTTAAATTAATCTTCTGAAAAGTGAAAGGAGTATAATTATAATTTAAAATCCTTCTTGGTCTTTTTATAAAAACTCTCTGAAGACAGATTTGAATATGCAATCTATGTTAATTTTGAATAATCATGGTGATGAGGTCACTGTGTTAGTTGCAATAATTACAGATTTTTTTCAATAATCATAGCTAATAGTACTGGGAGGGAGACTGAACCAAATTTGACATATTGCCATAGAAGGGTGGTTCGCAAGGTGTTTTTTTTGTTTGTTGTTTTGGTGTCCCATCCCCCGCCCAGTGCTATAGGGAGATCCAGAAGGATTTGACAAAGCTACTAAAAAGCATAAAGGAAGAGCTTCAGAGTTGTTAAGTTGCTTTTGCAAAGGATGGTAAACATTTTAATAAGTCATCATGAAGCAGGTGTATTCCATGTTGAAAAACGCTTAGGAGATGCAAACAATTTAAAACAGATGCCCCATTGAAATGTTATCCAGACAATATATTAATTTCTATTGTCATAAGTTCATAGGCATATCAAGGGAGGAAGAAAAACCTGCAACTGTTCTGCCAGTTTGTGAAGGCAAAGAGAAGTATCCAAATGGTGTGGAAGCTCTTTGGGGTTACTTCTGCTGAATAAATATAATAAATTATGGTGTTTGTGGAAACATGAGTTTTTCTAGTCATAGTGATTTGTTTATTCCCAGGTGGAGGCTTCTGTGAACATATTTGTTAATTATGTGCTTCTTTCCATAAAGAAAAAAATCAATGTTCTAATCCTAAGAATAGATACTGGGACATAGACCAAAGGTTATTTATTCCAGTATCATGTCTCCAACAGTGGGCAAGTGGAGTAACAGGGCCAACATAATGTGATACTTCCCCGAAATACTTTCCCAGTCAAAGGTGGAGTCTTTATATTAAATAGCCCTCAGTGGGTTTAATTTGTTCAATTGCTTTCTGAAGGCATGTATATTGGTAGCTTCTAGCAGCAGGAAGTTCTGCATGTTAACTGTGTGTTATAAGGAGAATTGCTGCCTTTTGCTCATTGGAACCTGTCACGCAGCAATGCTCTTTATTGCTGGCTAACTCTTGTATCAGAAGTGAAAGAGCAAGCAGTCCCAATTTACCTTCTTTCCATGCTAGTTTCAGCCTTCTGGGGTTTGCAGGCATAGCCCTCCAAAAGCACAGGAATTTTAATTTAAATAATGTGTAATGGGATTGAATGCATGTTTAAAGTTGTATGTTAAAAGCATTTGAACTTAAATCTGCTCTCAGTTTTTCTGGACAACAGTACAAAATGTAAAAATCATGGGAGTATTTTGCATACTTGCTTGTATAAAACTGTGTGCAGTGTGTGTTGAGAGGGAGGGAGGGTTGAGTGTGTTTAAGCAGAATTGCTGTTTGGCTAATTTTTGCCAGTCCTATTAATTTGAATTTGTTAATGCACAAATACTACTTGTAAGAAGGCCAATGATCCTGTCATGTTATTTTCCTTTCCTAGCTGCGACAATTAGTTAATATGTGCATCAACCCGGATCCAGAGAAGCGACCAGACATAACCTATGTCTATGATGTAGCGAAACGTATGCATGCACACACTGCAAGCAGCTAAACAGACATCAGATCGTGAAGAAAAGAGCAGAAATAACCAAGTATTTTAAATAAATCATCCCACCTCTGTGTGTGTTATAGAAATGTAATTATTTGAAGCCTGCTGTTGTGCTTTGAATTGTAAACCAATTTATATACAAGCTTTGTTGTTTTCTGTTTATTTCTATTTTTTGTATTTTTTACTAACTTGCAGTTGTACAATAGGTTTAAATATGTAAAGCGTAACTTTAAAAGATACCGAGAACCACTGTTTTCCATGTTAAGTGGGTTCAAGTATATTTACTTTAATAACAAAATTGTATTCAGTTGGGCCTCAATTCTAAAACACAGTTGCACTTTTGCACATGATACAGATATTAGGCTTATTATCCAGAAGCAAAATGTCTGAATCTCTCACCTTTTTAGTAATTTATGGAAAGTATGAATCAACACAGTTAACTTTATTTTAATCTTTGTTCTAAGAGGAACATAATTATTATAGAAGGTTATTGTATTTTATATTGAATTGTAGTTTGCAGTTCTCCGTGTAACAGTAGACAGGCGATAAGATTAGTTCTCTGCTTGCCAAATGTGATGGGAAAATAGTTTCAGGAAAAATTGTCATGCTGAAATTTTTGTAACATCCCTTTCTCTTTTGCTATTCTGTCATAATGCACATAAAACATTTGTTGGAGGTTTTCTGGGAAAATCTAAGGTGTTGGTTCTGCAATCTGATCGTTTTCAACAGCATTGTGCAGCACTGCCCTGGGGCAGTAGAGTCTGCATAGTTAAGTCTTAAAACCATGCAGATGCTTCTTGTAGCAAATAGGGTTCTTTTGAGGCTAGCGTTTGTGAGAAGGTCAGATTAAAAGATGCAGTATTTAAGTTACAACTTCCCAACTGTTTATGTATATGTCACCATTTGTAGATTTTTGTGTTTAAAATAATTTGAATGACCTTACAGTATATTTTAATCTTTTTTTTTTTAATACAGAAACCTTTGGGAAAAGATATAGTAGTGTAGTATAACACAAAATGTGTTCTTCGTGAATATCTGGATTTGTATACTGTGTCCTGAGAATTAGTTTTATATTTAGCAAAAGTAAATATTAGCTTTTATGTTTAAGAAACTTGCCACTCCTTCATTTGGGAAATAAATATATATGCAAAATGTCTTACAAATACTTTATTAGTTGAAAAGGAAATTCAGAATATTCTTGTTAGACCATAGTACCTTTTTGGGTATGCTTAGATAATATTTTTATTGTTAAGGAAGGAAGGTGACTTGGTTTTAAATGTGGTAAAAATGGAGAATCGACTGAAATTCTTGAGTTTCAAGACTGAACTTTTTGTAGAGAACTGTCAAAACATAATTATTACCAGTGATATTTCGAAGAAGCTGTTAGAGTCAGTTAAATCTTTTTCCTTACGTGGGTAAAAAGAAGTTAGTTCAAATAAAAGCAGTGGTATGTACATACACATAGAAGTTCTAGATGCAGTCAGTTCCCTGCACGCTCAGATTTTTTTGTTTGTTTCTCTGTGCAGCTTTAATTTTTGATTTGATATAATGCTCGACGAATAAAAATTCAGCTGTGGGGTTTGTGGATGAAATGTTCAAGCTAGGTCACGTTTTTTTCTTATTTTGTATTTTTTAAAATGACAAATACTATGGAAATCGGTTTGGCAAAATACAGGACTTTTTAAATAGTATGTGCCAGATCATCAGCTTATCTTAATACATTTTTGTTTTATTTTTGTTTCCAAATTTTGTAGGATGAATCCTTAGTTTTCCTTCTAGCTTCTGTGTATACTTAATCTTGTAGGACTTTGGTGGAACCATGTGTAGGGAGGAAGTATTTGTGAAACCTTGGTTTGTGTCTAGCAACCTCTAGATTTGTTTTCATTTATTTGATTACTGAATTTTAAAAATGATGGTTATGTTCTATAACAATATGTTCATATGTCATAGAATGAAATGGTTTGTATTGGAAAAGGCAGCGCAATACTTGCTTGACTGCCAGGATTAGCTCTTAATAGGCACAAGTACTTAAACCATTTTTTTTCTGAAATATACTAGAACATTTAAAAAACACTGAAAAAAACCCCAGCACAGTCAGTCTTATTTGCATCTGATATTATACATCAAGTATTGAACTTTTCCTGAAAGAAACTAGTAACATTTTTTTTTTTCCCCCTCCTGTCTGGAAGGATACATTGAGTAAAGAGATCATGAGTTAAGAGTTAGCAAATGTGCATACTTAAGCATTTAATTTTTTTTTTTTTTTTTAATATTTATGATTAAATCTTGTGCTAAGGAAAAGAAATAGTTGTTCCTATTTTAAAATCTGTAAAATGAATGGTACAGCTGACTCTGGTACCAAACTCTATAATTAAGAAGCCTATATGGGTTAATAGAACTGCTTATGTAACTGGGGATTGTAGAATCTATTCCCTAAGTAAAGCACCTGGTAACATATGAAAATGATAAGTCTGTTATAACACTCCCATGTGTGCTATATGCTGATAAAATACTTTCTTTTATAAAACACCATTCTACTTTTCATATGTTGTTGATGCTGACATTTGGCACTATTTATTTTAAGCTATGGCATTATGTGTTTATTTTCTTTAAAGAGAACATATTACATTTCTAACCAAAATGTCTGACTAGCTCCTCCTTTTATTTCAGTGCTACAGTATTAACTTGCTTCATGAGTGAACTTTGTGCTTTGAATGACATTGCATAAAATCTTTATCTTGTCTTGAAAGCTCCTCTGCTGTGCAGTAGTCTAATAGAAATAAAACATACAGATACTAAATATAATGTAGAAATGATAGTGTTCCTATGATATTTTTTCAAACTTTTCTTGTTACAGATGTATGTATATGTTACAGTAGATGCTACCTAGTTTGTGGACATTTTACTGCTTCCAGTAGCTGATTATGGGTGAGTTTTCTTGACTGTAACAAAAGACAGTACATTCAAAAAATCTTTTTTGTAATCTTTTGGTGATAATTATTTGTCAAAAATTTTTCTAAAAACACTACATCAGATATATTCACAATTAACTCAAAAGACTGTTTTTATCTAAAATTTAAAAACAAATTAAAATTATTTTCAAACCATACGAAAATACTTGAAAAGCTTAAAAATAATGAAGAGCTGCCATTATGGTCCCAGTCCTGTGAGCTCTTGTTTATAGGTAGGCTGGTTTTTATGTAATTTCAGTAATTTTGAGTGAACCTCGTATACACACATGAATAAATAGTAATCAGTAGGGTATACAGAAATGACATGCTCAGCTCACTTTTTACACTTTCTGTATGTCACTGGTTTGGTAGCAGGGAATATTGTGTTTCTTCTCCCTCTTTTGTTGCACTCTAATGATCCAGCTACCAAATGTATGAGCAGGCAATAGAAGTATGTCATCTTTTTGTAATGAGCAGAAACTTTAAAAACATGCCAATATACCAGAAGATGAAATACAGTATTAGAAGTGTCTGAGAAGGCTGGTGTTTTATTCATGCTCATGATTAAGAAAGCTATAGAGTGAAATTCTTGACAGAGGCTTGGAAATGGAGAAGGACTTCTTATGCCAGTGGTTCTCAGATATCTCTGAATGGGACCCAAAATTGCAGTGATGTTTGTTTTCAGCAATCTGTCCACTTAATCTCTGTCTTCTCTGTTATACAACGAGATGAGAATCTTAATGGCTGAATTTGAATGCTGGTGGCAAATGCTGCATCAGGTATTTGAGCTTCTAGGAACAGGAGGTTGATGTGAGGGAGAGTCAACGAAGGCCTTCAGGTCTTGCTTTGCGGAGAGCTAATTTAATCTGGAAGTAAAGGTGCTGGATAGCAGAGTTCAAATCACTGCTTTTCCATCATTTTTAGATTTCCTTAACAGTCAAAAGTTTTTTCCAACCCTGCCACATCCCCACATCATCTAGCCAGTGGCAGTGCTGGTCTTCTGAATTTCTGATCTCTGGTTTGGTCTGGGTGAATAACTAACCTTTCTGCCAAGATCACCCAAGGAGGGAAAGACAGGTGCTGGGCATGCCCAGTGGGGTGTTACTAATGTTTCTGAACATGACTCAAATATAGATTTTTAAGGTTCTTTTTCAAACTTTACTCCCTTCCCTGAACCTTGTTCTTCAGTTGATGCTTTTTAAAAATTGTTTCACTTTCATATTCACTTCTGAAATCCTATGATTCCTGTCTTCCACTGTTTCTGCTTCATCTGTCCTGTTGTCTGCTCTACCCTCTTCCTGATTTGAAATCCTTTGTGTCTAGTTTTCCTAGTGGCCGTTAGTTTGCTTCTTTGTGACTTTGCTAAACGCAACCCATTTCTGTCTTCTCAAATTTTATCCCTCACCATGGGCAAGCCCTATTTTTTTTCTTTTCCCCTGGTAACTACTTAGCTCCATTGTTCTTCATTCTGTTTTTCCAGCCCAATGCCTTTCATTTCTAGTTTTAGACAGATTTTTCTCACTGCCTCAATCATTCCCATGACCTTGTCTTTACTAAATACTGTTCACTTTATTATCTCTCATTTCTAAATTCCATTTCTCTGATCACTACCTGCTCTCTTTCAGCTTATCTGTCTTTCCCTCTCCTCTACCGTGTCACTCACTCCTTTTGGGATCTCCAGTCTATTAACCTTTCTGACTCCTTTACTCTTCTCAGCTGCCTCCTTCCTTCATTGGCCTCACTTCCTTTGACTCACTGGTCTTTATTTTCATCTCTATCTGCTTCTATATACATGGTTTCTTTGGTTGCTTCTCACATTGCCCTGTCTCCATTCCTCTCCCCAGACATTTTTTCTTGTAATTTCTTAATCTCCATTCCTGCCTTTCCGAATATCTCCGAAGAGTATGTCAGCACAGCACAGCTTTGGACTCAGCTTTGCCTTGCCGGTTGTAATTCTCTTTCCAAATGGACTTTTTAACCACTTTTATCCCACATCTTTTTGCTTGTTGAGCTTGCTTGCAGATTTGCTGTTCATTTAATTCTCCATTCATTCTTGATACAAAATGTATCTTCAAAACCAATCTGGATTTTTGCATTACAAGATCCTTTTCAAAAATTGTTCTTTTTTAGAATCTGTTTTGGAACTGGGCATCTCTGCCTCTTAACTATACAAGTTTGCCCCTCTTATTTCTGTATCTTTTATACCTCTCTCATTCCTTTAATTGAATGACTTTTTCCTCTTTAAATCCTCCTCTCATTTCCTTCACTAACAACCAAGTTTCTCTTTCCTCTGTCTTGAAGGGGATTGTACCCAACATCCTAACTCGTTCTCTTTTTTAATACTTTGCCCTTTATTCTCCATTTGTCATCCCCTAATTTCATGTACCTGAACATCCTCACTCCAGTTTATTTTCAAGTTTTTGGCTTTACACTTAAATTTGAATGCCCCAAAAATCCAGTGCTTCCTTTCCCAGTTTGGTTCTTCCATAGTTCTCCCTCCAGGTGATTTCTTGAGTATCCAGCCACAGTCTCAGACCTGTTCAGATTCAAAGATCTAATTTTTATTCCTAGCTCCCCCTAGACTATTTTCTAACATCCCTGACAATTTTACCTGTGAATTTTCCAGGGCCACAACCTTTCTATCTCTGACCCTGCTCCCATGCCTGTGTATCAAATGTCTCAAAGTTAGTAGTATCAGATTCCAGCACTCTTCACTATCTGTCTTCTTTCTTATCTTTTATCTTCACTGTTTTAACCTCTGTGTGATTTTGACTTCTTTCCTCCCTTCAAAGTATCAAAATTGACAGGACTAAACTCCTGTTGTTGGGCTTTAGCCTTTTCATGGGCTGAAGGAGGAACTCCAGCAAATTACTACTTGTTTTGTGTTTTTAAGAGAATCAAGTCCCACAAATTTGGTCTTATTTCAAGACTGGAGAGCTGGAGTAGATTCTGTTCCTCCAAGTACTTCGAAAGTCCTTGAATTTGGGTGTTGATTTAGTTTTCCACCACTTCAGATACAAAATTTTTGCCCTTCATTTCTTCATGTTTGCTGTATTTAACTTTGTCTTGTTTTGTTTCTGCACATACAGCTAACAGTAGTTTTCTTGTTATAGCAACTTGATTTCAGTGCTTTTACCATTGCTTGAAATAAGAATGTGCTTAAGAGCTTCACTGGCTGGATCCAGAGTGCTAGGCACAATGCTCCTCTTTGTTACTGTCCCACCCTTACACTGGCTTCTCTTCTTTGCTGCCCTCTGTATCTTGCCTAACTGAAGATACACTATAGTACGCTGCAGGGTAGCATAGGTGCAGCTGAGCCAGCTGCAAACAAGGTAGCTTGTATACTTGCGGCAATACTGCAAGTTCTTATCAACAGCGAAATGTTTATTTGTCCTGTAGGTCTAGAACTGAGCTCTGTGCTGTACCACTACTCTATCCACACTATCCTGATTTCAAGCCAAATCAGATCTCCCTGCATGGTGGACTGCATGGTGTTCTGTGTAGGTGTGCTATCTGACTTCACAGTTTTAGCAGGCTTTCAGATTTGGAAGACTGTATATTTGCAGAGATTCGCTGTTGATCAAATTGTCTGACCTTTGCTCAGAATTAGTCTCATATATATATGTTGAGATTGAGAAGCAAATTTCTCCATAAAACTAAGTAGTGTGGTGTTTTGGGACTGTAGGATGTAGAGCTGAATGTCAGATTGTTTGGTGTGTGTGTGGGTATATACACATTTAATCACTGTTTATTTGCACCAGAATAGTTATTTTCTTTTAGAGGCTCAGTTGCTTGTTGGCACAAAACAAAGACTTTTTTAGTATTTTTCAGGTTTTATGTTTATTCTTTGTTGCCAGTTTGTATCATATCATACCATTAGTTAATTTGTTCTTCTACAACTGCCTTAATGATGGGTGGAGGCCTTACACCTTTTGTCTAATTGAAATCTTCTGTTCATATGGAAATAAAAAGAGATTAAGAAATTAGGTGCATTGAGTCTTTCCTGAGAGTTCCGCTTGCTTTGCATTTAAATCCTAGCAATAGAAAGAGGTCTCAAACTGTACAGAAATGGTCCCCAAGATAAGTAGAGATGTTTTGGGGCTCCTTGCTTCCTCTCTACCTCCTAGGTCCTCATTCTTTGGCTTCCCTGGGGCATCTGCTGGGGGCATAGCAATGCCAGTGCATTGAGGGCTAATAGGAACTTCGAAACAAAAATGTTGATGTTATTTTGCTTCTGTTCCTCTGGTGTCCTTTCTTAGTGTGAATAGGAAATCTCCCATTTAAAAATGACTGGGAAGATGTTTGGTACTGTTAGACAGTCATTTATTGCTCTTTACACATTTGTCATTAAAAATGTGTGTTTGCTGTTGCAAAGAGAATTTTAAATAATGCAAAGGCTCTTAGTTTGCCTTTTAATGTGGTGTTGATACTCTTCTGTACACTTCATTTGCTGGTTGTTTCTTTGATTTCAGTCATGCTGGACTGTTGTAAAGATGATCCTTAAAGATGACTATTGCATTTTCTGGTAAGATTTTGTTGGGAGAGGGGAAGAAGGGAAGCATTCATTGATTTGTTTGAATTTGGCTGCTGACTGTGCTTGAATCAAATTGTAGAATCATTCAGGTTGGAAAGGACCTTGAGAGAGGTCTCTAGTCCAACCTCTTGCTGAGAGCAGAGTCAATGCTGAATTCAGACCAGGGCTCAGGGCTTCAGCCAGTTGAATCTTGAAAACCTCTAGGGATAGAGATTGTGCAGCTTCTCTGGGCAGCCTTCTCCAATGTTTAGCTAGCTTCACTGTGAACCTTGTTTTCCTTACGTTCAGTCAGAAACTCCTCAGTTACAAATTATGGCCATTGTTTGTTCTCCTGCCACTCCTCAAATGTTCTTTATATTGCAAAAAAGGTAAGTCAAATATTGAAACAAACAGAGAACTCATGATATTTTATTTTCTGAAACTGTTGTTGCAAACAAATAAATACGTTCATCTACAACTTCTGTGTCCTGTATGACATGTACACTATATTCATTTACTACTTGAGTGTAAAATAAAATTTTTGGCAGTAAAACTTGATTTAAAAGTTCTGTGATGTTTATGGCCTGGATGTTCTTATTTGTTACCTTTTAAATCTACTAGATGTTTTCTGGCAGAGCACAGTTCTGTCCACCTTGGTGAAGCAGGGAAGTTGGGATCCTGAATAGAACTTTGTGTTTCTGTCTTCTGGAGCCTGCCTTGGGGAAGGTAGCTTACCACTGGGGATGGGATGGGATGGGAAGGAAGCTAACATACATTGGAATAATGGGTGGTTATGGGAACTCTTCTTTTAAACTCTTGTGCTGGTGGAAACTTGCCTAGAGAGTTTTATCAAAACTGGGATTTGAGGAGGAAAATGACCTGAGCGGGGGGCAGTTTTCAGAGTAGCAGCTGGTTTTAGTAAATTTCCTGTGTGTTAAATGAGAACTCAAAATGTGAAACTTCTGGCCACAAACTTCTTGGAAGCAAATAAAGAATATGACAAATAGATTCAGTTCCAAATTCGACAGAAATTCAGTCTTATGAGGTGATTTCCTTAAATTAAGAATAATTTCTTGATCTTATAAAATATCATTTAACAGTTATAGATCTGGCAGGGTGGTGGTGGTGGTGGTGGTGGTTGTATATCATTTTTGTACTGGAGCTTTTATAAGGCATGTGTTTCCCTAGACCTGCTTGTGGGGTATTGCTGCTGTCTGGCAGCTGGGGTCCTTTGCTTCATTCCATGTGAGTGCAGCACAGGCGGCAGGGGGGATGTGGTGACCGAGTGTGCCTCATGTAGCATTCGCTTCCAAGCAGGTACTGGCACAGGGTGGAGCTGCACATGCTGCTCAGTTCTCTTGCTTCCCAGCATCAGCCATGTAGATCACACCCTCTGATGCCAGGAAACAGGAGAGTTGGAGGTACTGTGTAAACACACGTCTCTGTACGTCAAGTTCACTGTGGTAGAATTTCTTCTGATTATCATTCATTTGTAATGACATAACATAATTCAAAATTTTAAAAAAATAAAAAAGGAGTTGCAAATAATTCAAAGCTTTTACTCTTGTGGAAGAATGTCTTATAAGGTAATTTACTGTTGCAGGATTCAATACGCATTCTTAGCAATAATGATTTTTGCTGCTTATTCTAAAACAGTTAATTATTTTGGAGTATGATTTCTCCATACTGTGATCTGTTAGGACTGAAATTCTTCCTGCTATACTTTTCCTCACTGGATAGGAGGAATTGAAAGTTTGTTTTTAGAAGCGTAGGAAGAGCCAAATGGCAGTTGCACTGATTTCAACCCCCAAAGAAGGACTTCTTGCTTGAGTCCAGTCTGAGCAGTTGTAATGCTTCCACCTGTAGCTGGAAGGGAATCCCTCCAGGGTAGAAGCTCCACTAGAAAGACACATAAGACAGCTTTCTGGGGACCACCTTAAAAAGTTTTAATGAGTTTGCAGGGAAGAAGGGAGTCTTAAAATACTGTTGTGGAGACTGACTTTAATGCTGTGGCCTCTGTGATAGGCTTTGGAAATATGGGGGTCTCCAGCTGCAGTAAGCACCAGGCTGAATTTGAAGGAAAGGCTGCTTGTCCTTTCTCCTTTAGCTTTGAGGTCTGTACTGTGTGTTTGGGGGCTGAAACACAGTCTGACTGAAAAATCCTGCCTCGGGTGGGAAAGTTTCTGTAAGTAGTTTGCATGGAATATCTGATAATAATAATAAGTCAGTAGTTCGAAGAACCATGTCCAGTCATCTTGTTTCTGTAATTTAGTTGTTCCACTCCAGGGCTTACATGGATATGGAGTTGACTTCAACGACTCAGTCCTCGTCTAATAGCAGAAATGGGACAAGGGTTGCCCTGTCTTGTTTTTGTCTTTTCCTGTGGTGTGTTTTTGTTGTTGGTTGTTATTTTTTGATGGCTTTTGGTTTGTTTGCCAAACTTCTCACATTAAAATTATAATTAAAAAATGTTCCATATATATGGAATAATAATTTTATATATGTTTATATACATATTAGCAAGGCTTACAAAATATTACATTCTTCTTTATAGCAGATGTTTGTAAGTTGGTCTGTAGTCACCCAGATGTACTTGCTACTAGCTGCCCTTGACTTGTCACATTGCACTGTTGTGAATGTGAACATGTTTTCTTTGTTAAAATCTAAGAACTGATCCTATGAACACAAAATGTAAGGCGTACACCTTTAAAAAAAAAAACCCACATACTGCAAAATGAGGCAATTATTTGGTCTTTCCAGAACCCTGTTTCCTGTGTGTGGATATCAGTGGTAAGTATGGCCGTTAGCAAGGCTGGCACTGGTTCGAGCATCATTAAATGGAAGCCTGCTGACACTGGCCATTGATCCAACAGCCAGCACAGGGCCTCTGGGCCACAGTATTTCCTCCCCCATCTCTTACTTCTCTCTGGGGATAACCAATTGGAAGAAATGACCCACTCGCCTGGAGTTTTAGAAGCAGTGGGCAGTTCGATGTGAATTGTCAGCTCCAGCTAGAAGGGCAAAGTATCATGCAGTTGACCCTCATCTGTTGTTGGCATTTTGTTGCTGTAACATTTGGCCATCCCTCACAATGTCACAAATCCCAAGAAGACCTTGTAAAACTCTACCAGTGCAGTATTTGGAAAGCTGTCATTTAAAGCTGTTAAGATACAAAAAGGTGGTGATTGTTTTGAGCTGTAATACTTCTTAAAAAAAAGCTCTGCCTGTTTAGTAATGAAATGTTTATGATGCTAAACAATCTGTTTATAAAACTATATTTCATTTGAAAATTGCTTTATTTTTCATTTTCTGAGAGCGCACAAGTTGATGGGAATGGTCCCAAATGGATAGATACAGATGACGTTCAAGTAATACCCATGAAATGGAAGATGCTGCTTCTCACAGATACCATATTCTTCCCATTTATTGTTGTTTTCAGTCTTGAATGTTTTCTTCAAACAGCACTGATAGCTCTAAAAACTGCCATGAGCTTTTATAAATACCATTTAGGTATCCTAATATGGTGTGCTGTGAGAATTTTGCATGTATTTTGCAATTAATGATTTATGTTTCTTTTCTGTAAGAAATTTAAATTAGACACGGTATGATTTTATTATTAGAGTAGTACCCAAAAGCCATAATCATGATCAGAATCCCATTGTAACTAAGTGGTGCATCTATGTGAGATTATTCTCTGTGTTGAGTACAGTCTGTCATCTAATTAAATAAACTTTTGCAATAAGCTGCCTCACACATTGATTTGGAATGCTGACAGTCATTTGCCTGCAGCAAAGTACCTTCCAGACGTATACATTCTGCCTGCTTTATGGGGCTCTTGTTGGAATTTGGCCTTTTTATTTCCTCCTGATTTTTAATTTCTGACTTTGTATAGGACCATCAAGCTACTGCAAACAGAACTGTAGGTCATAATTGTAATTTATTTCACAGTAATTGAGCATAAAGTTCTGTGCTTAAAATGTGGTCCTAAAACACAACTTCCCTTTAAATCAAACATTCTGTAGTTCTCTCATAAACTTAAAATATGGTCAGCGTTACATCTTTACATAACTTCATAATTTTATGTAATGAAAACCTGAAATCGAAATTCTTTTTGTTCGACTGCATAAAGTGCCTCAGAGTTGGAATTGTAAAGAAATCAATTGTGTTCTTCAGACCACTCAATAATTGTCTTTATATTCATTCTTTGAGGTCCTAACTAAGTTGAAATGCAGTATTTCATTCCTGACATTTAATCCATGAAAATGTCCTTGGAGATGTATTATTCCCTTAAAATAGTTTACGTGTACCCTACAAGAAACACACACTGCTAGAGGTATATCAGAATCATTTTTGCTCTGCTACAGGACATAAATAGGAAACATATACATGGCTCATTTGAAATTGGTTTATATAATTGTCATTGGGGCTATTTATTGTTGACATTTATAAAAAAATAAGTACAGTATCAAATTCTAACATTGCATCTTTGGCTATTCTGATTTGTGTAGTATTTTGTTTAGTTTGTAAATGAATAAAAGTGGTACTTCTGAGCTTACTCTGTCCAGAAATATTAAGGTACAGTAGCTTCGTCCATCTGTACTCTCAGTGTTACCATTGGATAGTGACCCTTGAGCGAGCTGTTCTGGGGGAGGCTGTGGTATGAACTCACTCTATGGCAACTACACTGCTTGTGCAGCCTCTAACCACACTCTTAACCTGGCAATACGGTGTGTTACGAGCAAGGTGGTGTCAGCTTAGTAAATTACAGCTGACTTGCATATCTGCTAGCATTTATTGCTGAATAACTGATGCTGTGGCCTACTTCATTGTGCTCAACTCATTTGTATGCTGGGTATTGCCAGTCTTGCCAAAATGAGTGAGTGTATCTAGCACAGAGTCATCTTTATAGGATTTAGTTAATGGCTGTAGTACCCACTTTTGTAAGAACTTTCTGCATCCAGAACTCTATTAAAAACCACAATAAGTCATTACTTTGGACTTGTATGCTTCCTGTATACCTCTGCCCATACCTAATCATGTTAATCAAATTATTTTTCCTACGAGTTAAGAAAGAAGAATGGAGCAAGAATTCTTTCTGTCATGGTAGTGCCTCTTTATATTTCTAAACTAGCTAAAAGTCTTAAAGGTGTATGGCATAGGAATATCTATTCTGTTGAACTCTATGGATGCCCATCTTTGGACACCATAAAGGGACTTGATTATTTACATATACTGAGCATTTATTGTGTGGATGTGGGTGCTGTAGATGCTTTTAAACTGGATATCTGAAAAATCACTTGACTGCTGTTGAAAAGCCTGATTGCTGCTTAGTATGAAAAAATACGACACACTTTCTACTTTAATGACTCTAGGTTGGCCCTAATTATGTCTCTTTCCATTTTGTTTTTCCATGCAACTTGCACAATACAGGTTTCCATGGTGTACCAGACAGATACTCCCAGGTGGACTACTTCATAGCAAACTGTGTAAGTGAGCAGGACTCCTAGAGGAGTCCAGCAGCTTTGGAGCAGCGTGCAAAGCTCACAACTTCTGCCTTCCTCTTGTATATTCGTAGCTCTGGTTTCTCCTCTTTTTCTGGTATGTAGCCAGTTCCTGTAGTGCTTCTGGCCTTTTCTTAGCATTCCCAATTTCTGTAGGATCCTGCATTTCACACCATGCTTAGCTCTCAGTTCTGCCTTTCACCTCTTAGCTTTGCTCCATTCTGTGATTTTCTGTGCTTTGAGAATCATTCCTTTCAACGTTACGCCCTTTTCACAGCTTCTGGCTTGGTAACCTTGTACTTCTCTTATTTCCGTAGTAATTTTGTGCTTGCTTTCTCATGTACTTCTGCTGTGATTTGAGGATGAGATTGCTTTTGTGTTTTTTTTCGCCATATCCCTAGTGGGACATTAAAATCCCTTTCCATTCTGAGAATCTGGTAACATTGTGAACTACTTTGCTACAGTCACAGTTATGCAGAAGTTGGACTAGGAGCCTCTGAGCAGGCTTTGTGACTTATGTGGATCACAAAGGATGCATTACAAAACATAATTTGCACATGACAGCTATCGCGAAAATGGAGAGGTGGCAGTATGCAGGATTTTAGGGGGGAAAAAATTTGTCTGAGTGGAGATCTCATGTTGGGCTCAGTATAGTGTGGGATTAGGTCTTAAGCAAACACTTATGAAGAGTACCTGTACAGCATTACAAGTAACAAAACTATTACCCGAAGGATAGCACCTTTTGAAATGATTGCTGTAATTTGGCTAGTACTAGTAAACTTGCTGTTTTCTCTGTCTATATTTTGTCCATTAATAGTCACTGCAGAGCAAAGCAAAAAGTGATTTAATTTTTTTTTTCAAAGACTGTTTTGTTGATAGATGTGGACTGTGTAAAAATGAAGGATTTTTCTGTGGTTGTATAACAAATATACTTCTCTTTCATTCAGCACTAAACTTTAAGAACAAATGAGGATCCAGGAAGTGATACTTTGTTTTAATTTTTTTTTTTAATGGCACTTCCTTTTATTGTTGCCTGCATGTTTGGTTACAGTTCCATAACACATACGTATTTTTTTTAATTAAAACTTCTAGTTTCTTTAGCTTTTCTTTCATCACAAGATCTGCCGCCCTTAAAGGAAAGCGTAAAGAGCAGCACTGTTTTGCAGAATCATGTTTGTTCTGAGATAGATGTTGTCTTCTACATAGCTATCAATACACAAATACTGAAATGCCTTCAAATCTTTGAATCTGCCTGTGAGATAGATACTTACATTACTCATGGTTCCTTACTTTTGTAGGTTAATATTTCATGGTCTATTTTCTAATACAAAATGACTGTGTCCGTTTTTGGCTAAAATATATTGTTTGGGGTTTTTTGTCGTTCCCCCCACCCCCACCCCAGTTTCTAACAAATTACTTCTTTTGATTTCTCAGGCTTGATGGGCCACTGGCATTGGCAGGTGGTGGAATGACACAATGCAATATGATATGCCAAAGTAGTTGGGCATCACTTGTCATGTTGTAGACAAGTGAGGCGGAGGAAAGAAGAGAATATATGAGTCTCTCAAATATGCAGGCGAAAACCCTGACATTTTCCATAGGATAGAAATTTTTTCCTGTAAGTGCCTCCTTCCATCTTGTCCCCAGAGTGGTTCAGTTTCTTGTGCTATTTTATCTACACCATATTTGAGGCATTGTCCCTGAGTATGTGAAACATTTTACCTGTAATAAATAGCTCCGTGTATAATTTCACTTCTCTTAAGATTCTGGCTTGCTTTCTGTAGTGCAAATAAGACGCCATTGAAAGTAGTAAAGATATAAATAATGATTGTTAGTGTTATGGCCTATGCTAAATGCAAAGTGTATAAGCATATATCTTGCTATAAAGAACTGCTCAGTTCACTGTGATTTCATAGTGATTACTTGTTTTTTGACCACACGGGATTATTCACTTTGTTTCAGGCAGAGGCATACCTCAATAATTTGTCAAGTTGTTCAAAAGCACAAATGCTCATGCATGGATTTAAGGGGGAGCTGTCTGTGAACGTGTTTCTCAATTTTTGATCCCTCTAGGCCAGCATGGTGACAAATACTTAGGAAATTTCTACCTTAGATTATCTGTTTTTCCTGAAGTTTGAGATCTACAAAGGCTTTATTAAATCCGTCACAAGACATCAGTGCAAATAGAATAAGATAGTTGGAAGAACAGCCTATGTTATTTCTTTACCTGCCTCTGAAGGTATGCAGTATGCTCTTCCCTGTATGTGTGCAGCAAACATGAGTGGAGAGGCAAATGCAAGCTTAGTAGATCCTGCAAAGTAATAGCATAGCTAATTTAGCTTATTCAGAAAGTTCACCGCAGGTCCAAAGCAGCTTTCTCATCCTGTGAGCTGCTCAGCTGCATAGCTCCTCTTCTGGATGCTCCTAAGATCTGCAGCAGAGGATCCATCATCAGTTGTGAAGGAGGTTGCTAACCTCTCCCAGATTAAGGAAAATACAGTTATGATGTTGAGAAAAATGAGTGGCCCAGTTCAGAAGGGGAGTTTCCTTAAAATCCTTTGTGTAGTAAACAGATAAACTTCCTGAGGATGGCTTTGACTGTGAGCTTTACAAAGGTTGCTCCAGAAGGTGATGTGTAACTTTTTCTCCTGACTGCCTCACTTTTGGATTAAGCACACTAAATTTGGTGCTTGAGGTTGATCAGGATCAATGTCTCCCAGATTGCATCTGCATTGCTAAAACTGCAGTCTGGCTCCTTTATTTTGGAACTTCCTTTATCTGATGTAGGAGCTTAATATTTTTGAAGATCTGTCTGCAGGTACGTCTACTTCTACAGCTAATTTTTAACAAATTTTGGAACAAACTTAATTTGGAAGGAAAAAAATTATGCTTTCCATTATTTTTCCTGTAGTAAATTGTCTTGTGTTTGACCATAGTCAAAAATTATCAGCTGTTTGTCTCCTTTTGATAAATGAATTTTGCAGTTCCTCCCAGTTTTCTCCAATCTTGACAGTTCTAAATGAATCTGTAGTATTTGCAAGTACTTCAACCCTATCTTAATTACAGTAGTACTTACAGAAAAGCTTGGTATTCATTCCAGGTTTGCTGTGTATTACATGCTATCTCATCATAGAATGAGGCAAGAATATTGCATTTCGGGTCACAGCAGGTTTGGATTGCATTTTTCTTACAATTGTGTGATTGTTTTATGCTTTGGAATGGTGCTAATTTAGCAGGAGTGGCAAATGCAGTGCGCACTGCCACTCCAGCTACTTAGTAGTCACCAAGGCATCCTCACCTAATCACATATTTTTCTTTTTAAAAATAATCTTTCCCAGAAGGAGCAGGTGTTAATTCCACATATTGGGGACAGCCATCATGTAGCAACGTATGTATGTGTAAGAGAGGAACTATTTTAAAGGGATTTTTTTTGTTTGTGTTTTAAGGTGAAGCTTGATTACAAACAGTTTCTACAACACACGATGGGTGTATTCGGCCTTTGTGGCCGAGTAACTATGCTGTTCGCATATTGGCAATATTGGAGTTTCTTTAAAGTTCATTTAATATCAAACTATGAATCTTTGCTGGCTTCCTTTAACCCTGAGTTCAGTTTCCAATATAGCTTTAGCAGTGCTGTTAGGGAAGAAGGAATTAGGACGTCATAGTCTCTAACTGGCTTCATTTCCTTGGCTCTGTTCTGCATGCACTGGAGGACAGAGCATCCCACGCCATCGGCTGCCAACCTCACTCCTGTAGCAGCTGGCAAGTGTGCATACCGCTGTGCCCCCTCCAGAGGGGGCGGGAAGCTGTTCCTTTCCCCCCACAGCCCCTCAGCACTGCCAGTTGGGAATTTAAAGGTGGGAACCATAGCTCCAGAAAATACTGCATCTTCCTCTGTGGTTGTTAATTTTAGATGTGTTTTGGTAGCAATGGAAGTTTTCTCCGGTTCCCACACTGGCCTTATGAGGCAGCTAAGGAAAAAGTATGTGTATCTACCCACATTTATCCCTTTATGATGAGGATATGTAAGAGACAACCTTTCCATATATGCATATGATGCCTGCTGAATATTAGTGCTAAAAATACTCTCAAAAAATTATAAGCAAATGGAGAACATCTGAGGTAGTCTTGAGGTAAGCTATGAGTTAAGAACTAGAAAACCCTATGGCCCAGTAAGAAATGGATTTTGTGGTCTCTTTGTACTGTTAAAATTTCTTTTGGAAATGATCTCCCACTGTCTAAAATACCATAATGTTTTACAAGTTTGCAGAAGATGAAAATGCTACCAGATGTTAAGTTCAAGGAGCAAGTTAACTACTGTTGTCAGATGGAAAAGCTTTTGCTGTTTGGTAATTTCTCCTTGCCTTCTCTCCGTCTCTTCCCCCACCCCCTCAGTTCACTTAACCACTGCTGCTACCACACTGCCCTTCCCTTCTGCAAATAAACCAGGATTTCACTCATACAGGTGAAGGGAGAAGTCTATGTATTGTACAGTGCATATAATTAAGTTGATGGTTGGTTGGATGACCAAAGTCTTTTATCGAAATGGATTATCAAACTAAACTGCTGTAGTTAAATACAGTTTACTATTAAATGCATATTCAATAAGCAGAAGAGAAGTTGCTAATAACTGACTTTGACATAGTGAAAATCTGTTAAGGGCACATGAAAAGGATTGCTCATATCAGGCAGTTTCACTTTCGTGCTGCTATAATGCTGCTATTTTTGCCGTAACGCTTTTCATAATATGATTCAACTATATAAAAGGTTTATGGATTTGAAGCACATCAGAGGTCATTTCCTCCTGTGACTCGCTAATCAGCTCTGGTACTTTCATATATACAGCAGGAACTTTCAGACAAAGGTAAGATTAGTAGCCAAGCAGACAAAGAGAAAATGGAGGAAAATAATAGTAGTGGTGAGTACATGCATCAAGTAAGTGTGGCCCAATATTTTTATGACTTTTTTGATAGATTGCTTTGGATGCTTCTGGGCAACATTGAATGCAGCGGTTTTTATCTCTATCCCAGAAGGATTATTCCAATGGTTCACCTTAGATTCTGCACAGAATGTTACTTTGATACTGTAATAGCTTTGGAAATGCTCTCCTTTGATGTCAAGAGCTGTATGGAACTGTTCTTTTGATTAAGAAACACTTACACACTTGAAAAACCTAATAATAGATAAAAAAAAAGAAGAAAAAAATTATCATCAATTGTGCTTTATTAAACTAGATCTATGGGAGAGATGCAGAACGTGTGTGCATCTGTATCCCCTGTCTTGATCTGTCATCTTTCTGTTGGACACCCCTGCAGTATGTCTGTCTCTGTCTTGAATAGCCCAGGAGCCTATTTCTTTTTTCCCCTCTTCGTTCTCGGACTCTTCCCTTTCTTCTGCCATTGAATGCTTGCAGACCGAACAACCTGGCTGGTAGTCAGATTATTATATCCCCCCTTCCCTCGTCCTCGATTGATTGTCAAAGATTTATTGCATACAATTTCAGTTTAAAACCTAGCCTGGTCCATACCAGGAAAATTTTGTTTTACTAGCAAGGGACATAATTAGACTAGCGGCCAACAATGTAACTTTGTTCCCTTATTTGCTATCAGTGCCATTTCAGGGCAATAAATTGCATACAGCCATGCAAAGATGCTCAGCTGATGTTGGCTGTGTCTGCAGACAGAGCTCAGGATAAATGTCTGACACAGTTCAGGGCTTATAGGAAAAAGCCCGCTATGTTGCTGTGGTACATCTATGTGACGTCCCATCAATACAGCAGCTGCTTTTAGGTCAAAGTCATGTTACACAAGAGTTAGGAGATACTAAGTTAATTTGCCAGTTGAATGGGTGTTGAGATTTGCTCTGAAAATAGCATATTTACTGGGAGTTTTGTAATGCTTTTGCCCCAGATTTACTCCTGGAATGTACTGCTCTACTTTTGCAAGTTAATCTCTTAATTACTTGGGGATAAACTTTTAAGAAAACTTACTGATCTTGCATTGGTGGGAAAGGGGGGAGACTGCTCCACTCTTAAGCAAGGAAAATCCTTTTTTTATTCTGTGCTCTGTAAGTAGGCTTTTGTTTGTGAGTTTGTTTTACACTAAATCCAGAGTCACTGCCTGAAAAGGGTTGAGAAATAACTGGGCAAACATTTCAATTTTAGATGTAGGAACACAGTGTATATCAAAGATTGCCATTTTGATCATTTCAACTAAGAAAATTGAGCTGTATGGAAATACATCTATGATCAAGCAGATGAAGTGCTTCTCAGCAAAGCAAAATTGGGATGGCAAAAGTGTCAGTGGACATGGAGCAATATACTGACCTGAGATACGGATTAGGAAAAAAAACCCTCAGGATTTGGGATTTGGCTGTGTGCAGCCAGAGCTGTGCCAGCCTGCAGCAGGGTTATAAGAACAGAGAGGACTAGTGAAATAATTGTATTTTCTTTTCTGTTTCAAACTTTACATGCCTGTCAGAGTTTCAGCCATTCAGGCTAAAACTGAGGCTTTGTAGGCTGTTAGACCCCTGCTGCTTCACATGGAAAGCTTTGGGTGAGAGGGGGAAAGCTGGAACATTGGTTCACATCTTCACAAGAGATGTGATTATTTGACTGCCTCTTCATCCTTGTTCATGGGGCAAACCTCTCAGACAGCCTTCACCACTCCCTTTGAGTCCTTTGTATCTAGCACAAGTACCTTTCCAGACTTTGAGGTCGATGTGCATCATTTCCAAAAAAAAAAAAAAGTTCTAGTTTCGGAGATGTGGAGTACACTGAATTCAGGCTCTCCCTTGTGAATAAGCATCAGCGATAATCAGAGGACTAAATGAAGATGCTATGTTCTCAAACACCCAGACTTACCCTAAGCAGCGTCTGGGGCTTCGCTGAACACCAGACAGCAAAGCAGACTTATACTGAGAGTCTGTTTTCAGGAAATACATTTTGCAATGCTTTCTTTGCAGCATTTGGAGAAGTTTTTGATGAGGCATAGCTTGATGATTATTTTTGCAAAGATGCCTTCTCTGAAGAGAACAACTTTAGATTAGAAACTATGTAGTTTTTCTTCATGGTATGTAGTTCATACTAGATTTTTAACTTGGTTTCAACTTAGAGGGTTATTTTTGAGAATAATATAATACAACATACCAGAGATTATTTGAAGGGGGTTTCTTAGTCTGTTGATATTTTACTTTTGCAAGCATTGTTAATTGTTTACATGGCTAAAAGAGCATCCTTTAAATCTTCAGATGGAAAGTGCTTTTGCTCACAGTTGAGAAGAGGAAACAAAATGAGAATGGAAAAAAATTATTCGGAAATAAATATCAAGAAGCTTTAGATATTAATCCTGGCCTCAGAGAGATGTAACTTAAAATGGAAGAAAGAAGTGAAGGAGACCAGGAAAGGTCTCTTCCCCTGCTCCAGCGTGGGGTCCCTCCCACGGGAGACAGTCCTCCACAAACTTCTCCAATGTGGGTCCTTCCCATGGGCTGCAGTTCTTCATGAACTGCTCCAGCATGGGTCCTTTCCACGGCGTGCAGTCCTTCAGGAGCACACTGCTCCAGCGTGGGTCCCCCATGGGGTCACAAGTCCTGCCAGAAAACCTGCTCCGTGGGCTCCTCTCTCCACAGATCCACAGGTCCTGCCAGGAACCTGCTCCAGCGCGGGCTTCCCACGGGATCACAGCCTCCTTCGGGCACCCACCTGCTCCAGCGTGGGGTCCTCCATGGGCTGCAGGCGGAGATCTGCTCCACCATGGACCTCCCGGGGCTGCAGGGGGACAGCCTGCCTCACCATGGTCTTCACCACGGGCTGCAGGGGAATCTCCGCTCCGGCGCCTGGAGCATCTCCTCCCCCTCCTTCTTCACTGACCTTGGTGTCCACAGGGCTGTTTCTCAGGTATTCTCATTCCTCTCTCTGGCTGCAAAAATGCACAGTTTTTTTCCCCCCTTCTGTTACCTGGATCTGTTATCCCAGAGGTGCTACCCCTGTTGCTGGTTGGCTCGGCCTTGGCCGGCAGCGGGTCCATCTTAGAGCCAGCTGGTATTGGCTCTGTTGGACACAGGGGAAGCTTCCAGCAGCTTCTCACAGAAGCCACCCCTATAACCCCCCAGCTACCAAAACCTTGCCATGAAAACCCAGTACACTTGTCCTGAGGTTTATCTGTCAAAACCTACTGTCACATCAACGCTAATTAATATGCCAATTTGGAGCTATGTGTTTAAATGGTATTTTTCATTGCTAAATGTTTTCTTCCCGCCAAAAGTGTACGTATTGACATGCATCAGCCCTAAGCTTCCAGTGAAGCAGAACTAGATCTGTGTGTGATGGGATGAGAATTAACCGGGACAAGGACCCTGCTAGGAACCGAGTGTTTTGGGAGGAACAAAGGAGTTATCCAGATTCACGTGCCAAAATTAGCAAATGAAGTTTGATACTTTATGATGTCTTGGCTGTATAGCCTTCCTGGAAAACAAGGTATGATGCCCTCTCAAGCACATCACTAGTGAGTAACGCCCTCAAATCTCCACCCCTGCTTATTGCTAGTTACTAGCTGTGGTGTCTTATCTAACTTTATTTTCTATTTTTTCCATGCATTCAGGATAACTCTTTTGTTCAATTTTCAGCCCACACGCTGACACAGCTCTCTCCCTCTCTCTCTTTCCCCTTACACTGTTGTTTAAGCATGCTGTAAACTTATTCATTCCCTAAAGGCAAGAGCAGCTATCTGAGCAACACTTTGTCAGCATAATACATTTACAGAATGCATATTTATGAACCTTTGAGCCTTTATTGTTCCAGAGGGCAAATAAAAAACATGAAAAGTAGCAATATAGTGTTTCAAAGGTCCCTCAAGGAAAACAAAAGTAGTTGGAAATAAATTTAGGAAAAAAAAGTTGTTCTCCAGAAGAGAACCTTGAATTAGCACATGCAAAATATGGGCTGGTTAAGACTATTCTTTTCTTCCACCTATCCCAGACTCTCCTAATCCCAGTTTTAAGAAATTTTAAGCTTGAAAAATGGTTTTAAGCTTTACAAAATAGAATAAATGGTATAGATTACACATATATAATAGTAAACTAAAGATTTTTAAAGCAGCATGGTTTGCTTAATCATAGTTAAGTAAATACAGTTTTTAAATGGGAATGATCATCTTCCTTGGAAGCTACAAGATTAGTGTGGTAAGTGACACAAAATTGCTATAGATAAAAGGAAGCTGGAGCAAGCTGAAAAATCAATAAAATGTCCTAATTGTTGTTATTTTAATTGACTCTGGGCTCTTATTAACTCTGCAGTGTATACCTCGACTTCTAAAATGAGTGGGTTGCTACTCATTGCTAATAATAAAATAAAGCTAGTTAGGCAGTGTTTGTGTTCTTAGATATGTCCATTAGCTCAATTATGATTAAAAGGTTATTAGACTAATGTTGCTAGTTATGCAGCCTAAAAATTAAAACTTGTAGTGTTGTCTCCCTGCATGAACAGTCTCATTTGAAAATGAGAGATATGAGTGTGGCTGCCTGTATCTTTCATCCAAAGCAAAGACTGGAGTGTGTGCCCAACAACAGAGCTCATGGAAATTCACCTTAACCAAAATCTGAAGTACTAAAAAAAGGGAAGTAGCTCCAGCAAGCAGGAGAAAATAGATTAAAGTTCCAAATGGTCAAAAAATAAAATAAAAGTAGATTTTTAGCTCTTCTACAGTAGCGGAGCTATAGGGATTTGTACATTTTCCTTCTGGGATAAGAGTTTGTAATTATGCTTTCTGCTGTAAAGACTTGAAAGACACACACAATGGGAAACTCAACTGGACTTGATCTCTATTACTTCTTTTGGCCCAAATTAGGGAAGGAGACCCATAGAGCTTGTGTGGAACAATGCAGAACTCTACAGACAACAAAAGGTAGCCCTGGGGTGAGCTGGAAACTGCGGTGCCTCTGCCATAACATACTGGAGGTTTTGTGTGGAACAATGTGGGGTGAGGGAGAAGGTTTGTTTCCTGAATCTGTCACAGTTTCACTAGCGGATACTTTCTCCGAAAGGAATGGTGGATGTGTGGCCATATCTGCTGTCCCTGGTGGTCACAGGAACAGCCTAAAATCTTGGGTGGCTCAAATAAATGGAGGGGTCCTACTGTGTTTGTATGACATGCTTTTTCTGTGAGCATGAACTCTGATCTAGGGGGTTTCTGTTGAGAGGGTTTTTTTTCAGAGGTACTGGCTCTATTATAATGGCACACCAGAAAAAAGGTGAGTTGTTTCCCATGTGAAAATTCAGCATTGCACAGAGGAGGCAACTTTAACTTTTGTGTATGTGTTTAGTTATTTTCAGTAGTTAAAATGCAACTGAATTAAAAAATCATTCCAATACCTCTAAAGCTGTATTTCTAGCCATTATTCACAAATTACAGACTTTTTTCCCTTCTTTCCTCAAGAATCCCTGTGTTTTGCTTTGTGTAAATCCTGGACATTGAGACTCCCAGAGCAGGTTTGCCTCTGAATATCATTTTCCAGTGAATTGTGGTAATCATTTGTTAAACATGAGAACAGCTTGAAACGTAACGATCACTCAGGAGTAACTGCACGGGTAAACCGTCACCTACCACAGAGCAGCGACTTTAAAAAGAAAAAAAGGAAAAAAAAAGTGTAGTTGTATTTCACTGATTACTCACATTTTAGGTGTCGCTGACAATGTTACTGAAATATCAAATGGTTATTTAAAAAACACAGAAGAAACCCAAATTAACCTCCTGCCAGTTCTACAAATACATTGCTTATGCCATGGGGAGGATTCACACTGCCAAGGCTGGGTGGGTTACTCTTAGCCCTATACCACCATTTAAAGGATGATGTCTTTTAAGGATAAGTAACCTCATTCATAAATATGGTCTAAGGAAATGCTTGGTATCCAAAGTGCCACTTTTCTTTTTGTCTTTTAACAAGTCAGAAAAGCAGCATGTATTGTTGGTGTCCCAGCCCATGCCTGTCCCCTCAGTGAAGCGAGGTCCCGCATCTGCCCCTGCAAAACAGTCCTTGCACTGGGCGGGCAGTGCTAGTGCCCAGGGCTTTTGCAGGCCTGGCCTCTAAATATTTTAGTGGAAATAATTATGTGTATATAATTCGTTGCAGAGTACAAATTGAATGTTAGGAAGGCAGGATGGATTGTGAGCCAAGGGAGGCAGAAGGAGGTGCAGTGGGAGGAGGGGTATAGGGGATACTGTGTTAGTTCTCATGTTATCTGTACAGAGCATCACAGGGCTATGATTAGTCCTGTAGTACTCGTCAGGCACCCCTCCCATGGGGTGGCAGCCTGGATACTGTGTCCGAAATGTGCTAAGCAGCACCTGCTGTCCCCAAACTCCCATGTGGGGAAGCTCCATCAGAGAAGGCAGTAATGGGGAACAAGGGGAAAACCCTCCGTAGACATCTACCGAAACAAGATGTTATCAACCATCAGCATTAGAAACAGGGCTTAGCCTCAGCAGGGTTATGGGACACAGACAGGAAACTAAAGTGAGGTGAACACCCAGTTCCTGTTGTCACCAAAATTCCTGCAGACCCCTTAAAAAAAACTAACAAAAACCCCCAAGCCCATAGCCATCATGCTTCAATTAACTATGGGACTCTGTGTTTTACTCCCACTTTGCTGCTGTTCATCCAAAACAGGACTGTGTCTATTTTTAGCAACAGAGGAGGTTCTTGGAAAAGAAATGCTGTGAACATACAAAATTTCTTACTATCATGAAAACTATCTAAAGTCATAAAGGTTATTAAATAAAAAGAGAGAAAACTCAGTTTTCTGTTTCCTAGCATTCTAAACAGCTTTTCAAAGCTTTTTTCACCAATGTGAAATCAAGCATAGATTATTTACATTCTTGACTCATTGTGAGAAAGACTGATACATGAAAAGATCTGCAAGTTAAAAAACCATACATGACTACACTGTCATCTTTAAATTCCCTATACATAACAAAAGTGGCAGGATGCAAATATGAGGCATTCTAGATCAAAGCAGTAAAAATATGAAGATAATATTATCCACAAAATGTACAGTGAGTGATATTAATGATAAATATTTTAAATTCAGTGAAAGGAAAAATCTAGAGGAATCCTTTTATTTCAGTAGGAGTTGTACAGTGTGGTTTCAGAGTTCCAGATTATACTAAGTTTTGCTTTAATTAGAGGTCTCTAGCATTGAAATAATGAAAATGAAATATTTTACATTATTTGTATGTACTAAAGGAATGAAGGGATTGTCATCATCTTTATCATTTCCTTTTCCCCAAAAAGTAGCCAAGTATTGAAAAAGGGCCATATTGTCGCTGCAAATCAGAGGTTGTACTGGTTTCCTTTATTACAATGAAATTTGCTGTCCTGGGAACTTTTCTTATGTATTGTTCAAAAAAGTTTGGAGTTTTTTATGGGAGGTATATTTCTCTCTTTTTCCTGGTCAGATTTTTCTTAAATAATCAAAGATCTTGAATATTGTACTGGAAAATGAGTCCCATCTGAGAGTCAGGTCCAAGCAATTAGGACCAAAAAGCAGAAACTGAGTTGGGACAAGTCAAGGCCTTTTAATTTACCTAATATTGATTTGAAGGCTGCTACATTATGACTATATTTAAAAACTTGTAACATTAATGTTGTATCCAAGTTGATAATTTGACTAATATTTTAGAGAAAATTTTCTTAAACCTCTCTGACTTGATTGCTTGTAAAATTCTGGTCACACCGTGAACGCATGCCCAAGTTTGTTCCTGGTGCCAGGGGCTGGGTCTCAAAAGCTGCCCACCAAATCAGTATTTTGCCTTCGGTCTGCCATTAGCTGTGGTTCACGACACTCTTCTGCTTTCCAGTTCTGACTGTATGCTGAAAACTGAACCTTTTCAAATGGGTGTCTCCTATGCCAGCCTGTGCCAAAAAGGCATATTTCCTTTTAAAAAGATAAGGTTTCTCTCTGTTCATAATTTGGCTGGGTATCAGCGGCTCTGCTGTAAAAACAATTAATTGAGAGGTTGATGTAGAGTTAGGCTAAGTCCTAGTGCTGCCTGCCCCCGCATGAGTAATAAGTTGAAATATTCTTTGTGAATTATATGTTTCTATCTGAGAAAGTAAGTTGTGTTTCTGAGACATGGTGCCTCCAGTTGGTGCTCATCAGGCGGGGTCCTGCTTCGCTGCCTCCTTATAAGGGCCATTTGGAAGAACTAAGATCCGGCCTAATATTAGCAAGGATTTGCTAGAGACTGCATGCCAAATTAAAGGCGAAAAAATAAAAAGAAAATTAGCGCAGAGAGAAGGTGTTTATTGAAAGAGACCATGCAGTTTTTGGTTTTGCTGAGGACATGATAATATGGGATAGTAAGAACCTAAGGTTTTAATGATATTATGCACCTAAGATATTAAAAAGTCTGTAAAATTGTGTCCAGCCCTATAAAATAATTTTCCTAGTGAAGCTGGTACTGAGATAAATGACAGCCTCGAGTGCTTGTCAGCTCTGTGGGCTTGGTCCTCTGGAGTGCAGCTGGAACAGCCACACCAGGAGGTTGATTATTGCCAATAGTCTCTGCTGTGCATCTGCTTTTTTTGTTGTTCTCGCTTCCCTGCCGCCCCTGCCCCAGTTAGGTCAGTGGCTGCCTTTTTGTCTCCTTCCTTCTCTGTTTCTCATTTGCACGCTGTAGGGATACATATTGAATGAACTGAGGAAAAAAATAGGGAAGAAAATCAGTATTCCTGACTAATATCACTAGAGAATCACCAACAGGTTAGATGACTTCTGTGCTGGGAGATTTTAGGGAGTTATTGTTAACTGGCTGCTCTTACATATCCTTTTTTTTTAAGATGGATTAAAAGTAAATATGAAGATTAACATTCACTGGTTTTGGTTTGGGGAGGGTTCACCAATTCAGCTTCTCAAGAGCAGAAAATGAGTTTGGTTAGAGGGTAGAAAGCCTTTTGTTGCAAGCTTTCCACGAGTAGGTCAGTAATACCACCCATAGGCTAAACCAAAAGCATCATGCTACTTGCTTAATAATTAAATGAGCTCCTCATTTCAGTTGCAGTATCTAACATAAGCTAAATCCAGTGAGCCCACCAGCTATGTACTAGCTCGCAGAAAGTTACTGCTATGATGTTGTACTGAATTTCTCCCAGTCATCCCAGTCTTATTAATGCCTCAGTGTGGCATAAAGCTTCATTCATTATTCATAATAATCCAGTCAGAGGGCACTCTGAGACCTGATAAATTCTCACCTAAATGACAACAGCTGACAGGGCCTAGGGTTTTATAGCCTTTCTCTTGCCATAGCAAGGTGCTGTGGGCAAAGGTCCAGAATGATCCTCTACTAATGACCAGTGTGATATATGAGCAGCTGCTGATTTTCTGACATGAAGTCTACTCTGCTGAGCATCGAGCCCGCCAGCCGTGAGTAGTGGATGAATATCTGACAGGCAATATACTTCAAGAACAGGTCACGAAAAAAATCTGTCTCAGGTGGGAGGGAATAAAAGGGTTAATCCTGTGCTGGAGCACTGCAACATCAACAACAACAAAAATATCCTGGGGGCTAAAAAAAAATAATAATCAGAAGTCTGTAAATTCTGGCTGTGCTGATGTGGAAATGAGAATACGATTCCTACTTCTGAAAACTCTTCCTTTCTGGCACCCAGAGGGTTGAATAATCATGACTTTAGAAGCCTGTAAATTGCTTTATAAAAATCAATAATCATCTGCTGAAGGATATTAATTGCACTTTTTCACAAAGGGAAAAGCCTTCATAATATTTTATTGGTTTTTAATGGGCTCTTTGATACCACAGGAGGTAAGTGAAAAGCCTCTTTCTTTTGTTCAGGCACAGACCTAGCCTTTCAAAGGAACGTATGTACCTATTTGAGTTTTAACTTCTCCCTTGTGTTGCGGGTTCAAATTAAAAGCAGGTGGAGTCCATTTATTTAGCCCTTCTGGTTTACTTTCAACAGTAATTGATTCTCTATTATATCATCTTACCTTTCCTAAGTTATATTGATAAACGTATGTCTTTTCCTGTATTTCATTGCCATGCAAATTTAGGGGTTAATTCTGGAAGTTTGACTTTATTGAGATGTAGCAGAAAAATGAAGCTCCAAGTGCTTCAAAAAGATTCAGGACTGACAGGGCCAAGTCTGATATCTTTTGCTTGTTAAAATAAGTATAGTGAGTACTCATTTCTCAGCATGCCTTACGCTTGCTTTGGAAGAATGGCCTTTGAGGCTCTTTAAGGGTGCCATTATTGCATTTTACACATCCATAGCATGTCGGGTCCCTAGGCCAGGAGGACAAGTGGTTCTTCTGCATATGGGCTTTGCTCAATATGAGTTTCTGTCCACTCCATTTAGCATCTCTCAAGTGGCAACAACAGGCTGCTCTGACCTGAAATTGTAGAGAGCTGGAGGTGAAAAGGTGGTCCTTGCATGACTGAAGTTGAAGGCCGGAAACTGGATTTGCTTGATGCTGTGTTTTGACCCTAATCTTTCCAGGTTTTGAGCCACAGTAACAGAGAAATCCACAAGCTTAGTGAAAATGTTTTCCCTTCTTCCCTCCCACTGGTGCCTTCTTGTTAGTTAATGGAGAAATGGACTTTACCTGGTTCCCCAATTGAACCAGTAGATGGGATACCACCAAGCAAAAGTCAGGTTAGTGGAGATGGGTTAAGTCCTGCACTGATTCTTATGCTCACGTTACGTACAATACATTGTGGCTGTCGTGATAATTCAGGACTCAACTATTGACAGCTACTTCCATCGTTCTAGTGCTGTGGTGCTGGGACTTGTTTTTGGGACCAGACTTTGAGGGCCGAAGGCTGCAAAAATTCACCATTTACTGGAATTATGGGGAGGCTTGATTTTCCTGACTGAAGTCATTCTGACAGCCTTATTTGGACTTGTTTTGAGAACAAGTATTTCTATTAAAAGTGACACAGACTATTTACAAATGAGGTGTGCCTGAACTATATAAAACCTAAACATATTCCAGACAAGTTTAGGCTTTGTTATGTGCAAAAGCTGGGTGAAAGCATTCTTGGAATCTCCCATGCTTGCCAGAAAGACCTGTGACTGTAACCAAAACATTCGTCACTCTTGCTGGGTTCCTCCGTTGGCCTCCTCAGACACTTTTTCCTTCTTTCCATTATTTTCCTGTAGAAATAAACAAAATATGACATTTGCTTAGGGTGACCCACACCAGTCAGAATATTGGCTTGTTGAACACAGCCTGATGTGCAATTTGTCAGGCCAAGCTGTTGGATTTTGTAGTCATTCTCTGTTGTCTTCACTGATGTCTTCGTTCCTTTTTCTTGTTGCTGGTCCCCTGGATGAATGCAGTTGGCCAATAAGTTCCTTGCTTTGAGCATTCGGAAGGTGATGGGAAAATGTTCTAATGGGTGTGGTAGACCAATGATGAATTTTTATTGTTACTTTTTCTTGTTGAGGTAAAGTAGAAAGATATGTCATTAATACCCATGGACATGGTGAATTGCATGTATGATTTTTTTGACTGTGCAGGTCAGATTGCGCCTAATGTGGCAATCCCTCACTCAAGTCTCCATCATTCAGTATGTCCTAAGTTTCCAACAACCCCCCTTTTTGTCTGGACATTTACTATTACAATTATTCAAATGCTCTTCTACCTAAGTGTGAAAATGGTGTTCTTTGTGTTCTTTTTGGTTTAGTTTGGTTTTCTTTCTTTGGTGGAACATGCATGCTCCATTCCATCTGCTTGAAGGACCTGGAAGTCACTTTTTTTGGTTAATTCAAAATTTCCCTCTCCTGTAAAAGCAAGGACAGACAAAATATGGAATTGTTCTACAAAATACTCTAAAAACAAACTAAAAAACACTGCAAAAATAACTTTAATGGAAGATAAATCTGGGTTTGTAAATCCATTAATTGTAATCTATGCTTTTGAAAATCAAGCTGTGTATTTAAATGTGAGCATTCAGTTTCCTATCATTAAAAACTGTGTCCAAAGATCTTAAATTTTCATATGAAGTAATTTAATAAAAATTAATGAAGGTGAGCAAAACAGGAGAGGAACCTACACCCATCAAAGGTGTACTCAGAGAGAGAAGACAGTTCCATCTTTAATGCTGCCTTCAGGGTGAAGATTTTTGTTCTGTCCTACAGGCATTGTGTATACCATGGTGCAGGAAATAACCAACTTTAATTCTCTTGTTCTTTAATTCCTGACTTATGGTAGGAGTCCCTGCAGAGATTTAATGGTAAATATTTAACAAGGGGAACTCCCCTTTCCTTCTATGATCTCATATTTTGTAAACTGATTAATAAGGAAAACAACGTTTCCCTTTGGTTAAAGCCCTCAGTTCCTCACAATTGGGAGTTCTGTTCGTCAGCTGTTTCCATTGCAGGGCTCTCCCAGTAGGCAGTTTGTTTTGCCTCCAAGTGGAAAACAAACCATTTATTTGACAGGAAGAAAGTCTCACAACTAGTCGTCTTACAATTAAAGGGACAAAAAATGCTATTTTAACAAGCTGTAGACAATATTTTTAATTTTGCTGAGTTGTAGAGCTCCTGCAAGACTACTCGGACATCTAGCATGGTTCTGTAATGTGCCCATGGAATTAACTCATTTATGCAGTAGTTCCCACCTTGACGTGTTGGCAGTAAACCTGAGCAAATACCATGCAGGACCTTGTAGCATTGCACCACTACTCATCTTCATTTAAATTGAAACATTAGAGTGAGGTTGCCATACCATCAGAGAAATCAAGTGTTTCTGGGATGTCCCTGGGTATCCCCTTCCCTGTACAGACTCCCCACGTGGATTTTTGTGTATGTGTCTTTTAGGAGCCTGTCATGTTGCCATCCCAAGCGCACACTGCTGGGAAAGAGTTTTCATTGCTCCAGCTTTCTTATCTCGGTAGTTAAGAGCTGTAGCTAGTTAAAAGGCTGGATGTTCTTGGCACTCGTAGACTGCTTACTGCTGTTTAAGTGAGCACCCGTGTGTGTGTATGCACTTTTTTTGTTGTTTTCTGGGAAGTCAATGCACAACGTCCATGCAAAAGTTCTGCTGAAGCTGAGCATTTTAAGTACATGAAAAACATGATGTCCCTTCCAGCTCATAGTGGTGTGCAAGCAGTAGCCCATACCCTCAGCCGGTGTGGATCCAAGGGTCATGGTGGATAGAGAGCTTACACCAGACTGAGCTGCAGCTGCAATGCAGGTGAACAAACTGATCACACACAGATTAAAGCATTGCTTATGTGTGGGTCACAATATACTTAGCAAATATTGTATGCTTCTCTACTGTATGGAAGAAAATATGGAATAAAAATTGAATTCAGTAGAATTGCCCTAGACTGACACCTGATCAATCTGAATGGGTGCTTCCCTGGCTCTTGGTCATTACCAGAGTGTCGTGGTTTCAGCCCAGCCGGTAACAAAGGACCACGAGGCCGCTCGCTCACTCCTCCCACCCCCCTCCGGTGGGATGGGGGGAGACGGAGGAGAGAAAAGGGAAAAAACCTGGAACCTCGAGGGTTGAGATAAAGGCAGTTTACTGGACCAACACAAAGAAATTACAACAACGACGGTACTAATGAAAGAGTATACAAAAAGAGTGATGCACAGTGCAACTGCTCACCACCCGGGACCCGACGCTCCGCCACTTCCCGCACCGAAAGTCGAGACCACCCCCCCGGCCCGCTCCCCATATATATACTGAGCATGATGGCACATGGTATGGAATAGCTCCTTGGCTAGTTCAGGTCGGCTGTCCCGGCTGTGCCCCCCACCTCCCAGGTTCCTGTAAAAGTTAACTCTATCCCAGCTGAACCCAGGACACCAGAGAAGGGATTGCTTAAAGTTAGGCTCCACAGTATCACGGACTGTGACAGTGTATCTGGGCACTTGGATACACCTGTGTCTCACTTTGGTGCTTTTTGGGGAGAGTTGCTTGTCCTGTTCTCTGTAGCAGGGTACTGCACAGTACTGTGATTGCCAAGTTGTATTTTTTGTGCTGTGGGTGAATGGGGACTTTTCATTTTGAATTCAAGATTCTGGGAGATAAAAAGGAGAGTGTTTTTTGACAGTTCTGTGGTTTGTCTCTAGGCACATTGGGTGCTGATTTTCATTCCAGTACATCAAGGCAACTGTCTGAACTACAATCCAAACAGAAATTCCTTCAACAACAAACCACTAATACCACACGTAGTTCCATTTGTTCACACTTTGTTGTGCACTGTCTTTCCATGAAATCTCTCTTCCCCAACCCACTGCCTTGGGCTAATAGTTTGTAACAAAGCTCAATCTCTAAAATGTCCTATATAAATGGAGAAGGGAAGATCATAAAAGAGAAAGATGAAAACATTTACCACTCCAGCTCCCACACTCTGAGTCTCTCTTGAGTTTCCTGATTCATCAGCCAGTTAGGAGGGCACGCAGTCACCCATGCTGCCTGGCTGCTGCTGCTCCCTCCAATGCTACTGGGTACCATTCATCACAGACTGCTAGCTGAAGGATACGGTGTCAATGCTGGCAATTGATCCAAGAAAACCTGCACATGTTATTGTACCTCACTAAGGGCCGTCTTCCTTTTCTGCTTTTCCCTGTAACTGAAAAATTAACCCATGAGGTTTGTTGTTGAGATTGGAACAGTGAAAATAATATCTGTAGGTGGAGGAAACATTCTGTGCTCATCCTGTTCCTATGTCCTAATCTTTATTTGAGGCTGTAAATTATGGTAAAAAAAGAGTATTTGCTCTCTTCTAGCATATCTGATTTAGAAGAAAGGAGATCTGTGGGGATTATCAGCTTGTAACAGTATATATTCATATGATGAAACTGAATTACCCACAAGACAAAAGAAACACTTGAGATAGATACATCATTCTTCTTTTGTACCACCATGTGCATTCATGTGTTACACCTTGGGGCAAATCCCAGGCAAGTGGTGTTGGGGGGGGCAGGAGGAGGGGGGCGAGGAAATCTTGCTTTTTCTAGATATAATTATTGCTCACAATAATGTACTGTGCAGTAAGCCCACTCATTCAGACCCATAAGGATATTAAGGAAGTAAGGTACTATTAAAATAGGAGCTCACACTTTGACTCTGACTACTTCTATCTGGAAATCTGTGAGTGAGAAAGGAAGGCTCCATTGGTAATTTGGACTCCCTTGGAAGGGGATGGGAAACATGGAAGCAGACAGTCTATAGGGCAGCAATTTAAGTCCATCCCAAGTCAACCATATTAATGCATGCTTTGGTGTCCGTTGGCTTAGGTATATGCTTACTTCCAAGTAATTTGCTGAATCAGGACTGTAGGCAGTGTCCAGCCACTCATCCCGTAAGGTACAATACAAAAGCAGGAAGTTAGGCAATTTTGAGGGGTTTTCTTTATAGGAAACTTTACATTTTTATAGGGCTTTTAATTTAAAAATCTCAGCAAGCTAAGCTACAGTGATTAATTAAATTTTACAGCTACCCTGTGCACTAAGTAGACACTGTGTTATTATTTTTTGCTTTAATAGAGACCAAATGGGGGATGCAGAAATGAAAGGATTTTGAAGTGTCAAATCAGCTGAGGTGGCTCCTTCCCTCATTTGTAATCCCCCCTCTGATGCCCAGTAGGATCAGTATTGCTTTTTGTGATAACTAGAGTCAGATGGACAGTTTCATCTTCAGCATGCTATAAATCAGAGGTAAATTCCTGGAAGACAACCAGAACAGATATAAATCCAACCCAAAGAAGAGCAAAGTCCCTTTGTAAATTTGGAGGGATCTTTAGCTTGGCTTTTTTAGTCCTTTTCTCCCTAAAATGAGCAGATTTTGGAGCTTGTCATAATCAGCTTGACTATGTGGCCCCAAGAATACAGGCCTGAGTAGCAGATGTTGAGGAAGCCTTTGCACCTTGCTGAACATGGACTGTACCTAAATATAATCTGTCCTTGCTAGCTGTTAAAAAGGACAGGGATATCCTTTCTTGCCTGCCTGTGTTAGGGGCGTGAAAGGTGCATGAGTGAGAGCTCCCACATAATGTGTGTCAGAAGGAGGGGAGACACAGGGCTTCTTTTGGCTCACCAGATTCTGTGCATAGAAGTCCTTGAATAGGGTATGCTCCTCCCATCTTGGAGAGGTATACAGGAGAATTGAAAAAAAATACAAAAGGAGGGTATTTAACGTTTCAGAAATAGAACTACTCCATAGCCTTTTGTCGTAAGACAAGCATACAAGGTGAGAAAACTGTTCTAGCTGTGGGAACAGTTCCTGTACTTGGTGCTATTTTGTATGATTCATTAAGAAAACAGCAGATATTCTAAATGAGCATCATGATTCTGGAACGGCTGGGTATCTAGCGGTGGGTATCGAAAGTTTGCGCGGACTTAGAAAGAGGCTGGGCACAATGATGGAAGAAAGTTTCACTAAAGGCTCTTAAATTAAAGGGCACAAAGGCCACTTACAGAAAAAGAGAGGTCAGCCTTTCATCTGACCAGATATGCCTGTTGTTTATGTACACAGATAATATCCTGTGCCTTGCAATGGACTCTGTAAAGGCCTTGCCTCCATGAGGAAAGATTTGTACTTTTAGTTTAATTGTTGCAAGGAACGACTTGAGCTGAAGTTACACAGTAGAAAGTGGCCAGTCTAGAGGAGCTTCTTTACTTTTTATTTACTAACTGCCATCCCTTCCTGGACACTCTATATGAGATGATGAAAATAGAAGAAAAGCTAGGTTCTGCCCCAACATGTTCTCTTAGCTCAGCTGTAGTGACCTTTAGATTGACTTGAGTCTTCAAGGAAGCAGACATCTGGGTGGACATAATCAACTCTCATCCCATGACTTCCGAAGCCTGTGCAGCAAATTGTCACCGCTACTGCTGTTCTTGGGACATTTGTGCTCTGCAGATGGAGTTTTCCTCTGTCAGACAAAGAGAAACCTCTCCTGGCTGAGCAAGCAGAACTGTGTGAAGCATGTCACAGCTGGAAGCTCTTCTGGGCATTATTTACATTTAGCTCATTGAAACAGCATACCTGTCATTGGGGGAGTTTCTGTGAAACTCTCTATCGTGTCTGTTCATAACCAGGTGTGCTGGTTTAGAGTTAATTTTCTTCATAGTAGCTAGTATGGGGCTGTGTTTTGGATTTGTGCTGAAAACAGTGTTGATAACACAGGATGTTTTCGCTATTGCTGAGCAGTGCTTATACAGAGCCAAGGCCTTTTCTGTTTCTCACACCACGCCACCAGCGAGGAGGCTGGGGGGGGGCACAAGAAGCTGGGAGGGGACACAGCTGGGACAGCTGACCCCAACTGGCCAAAGGGATATTCCAGACCATAGGACGTCATGCTTCGTGTATAAAGCTGGGGGAAGAAGGAGGAAGGGGGGGACATTCAGAGTGATGGTGTTTGTCTTCCCAAGTAACGGTTACATGTGATGGAGCCCTGCTTTCCTGGAGATGGCTGAACACCTGCCTGCCGATGGGAACTGGGGAATGAATTCCTTGTTTTGCTTCGCATGTGTGCGCGGCTTTTTCTTTACCTGTTAAACTGTCTTTACTTCAACCCATGAGTTTTCTCACTTTTACCCTTCTGATTTTCTCCCTTATCCTGCTGTGGGGGGAGTCAGCGGGCAGCTGTGTGGGGCTGAGTTGCCAGCTTGGGTTAAACCATGACACCAGGCCAGCCTGGCCTCTCCAGAACTGCTCCTTTCTTCCACTGTGCCTACAGGCGTTCTTTTTGCCCTGTTTGTTGGATTTTGAGGTACTTCCAGAAAGCCCCGTGTGCCATGCTAGAGAAGAGCATGGAAAGATGCAAAGGGATTTTGTAGAGCATAAGAAAGGTAAGTCCTTTATCACAGTTGAATGCAGCTTTGTCAGTGTGTGAAAAGTTGTTTTTACTCTCAGTCTTGGTAACTCTTATGGTTGCATGTTAATTGAGGTAATGGAAATGTATAGGGTATGACACTGGTTCGAATGAAGAGCCTGGAGGTGCAGCCATCTTTGAGACAGGCTGGGGACAGAGGGAAGGAAGATGGCTGAAGCTGGCTGCGAGCAAGAGGCTTGTGGGCATGACTGTTGGGGAGAAAGGCAGCAAGGAGTAAAAATCTGGAGTCAGATTCCAGTTTCCATGGGGTGCAGGCATGTGCTGGGGCCCAGTTCTGCCTGGTTTTTTTCTGCAGCAGAAGTGAGGCATTGGTCAGATCATGGACACGGGTACGAGCATCCCCCAGATGGTGAGGGACCAAGTGATACTGAAAGTGGAAGCAGTTGGTAGCATCATATTAAAATTACAAGTGTCACTTGTAGGAGCCCCATAGGTGAACTGCTGGAATACAGAATGACTGTGGAAAAGCGGACTCTAAAATGTAGCAAAGAGAGGGTTGGAAAGTGCAAAGCTCAGCCATCGGGTTTGACTAGCAAGACTGCTTTCTGGGAGGGGAGGGAATTTTTCAGATAGGGAATTGCCACTGAGGTCATTCTGGCCACACTTTAATATCTCAAATTTACCTAACTGAAATTTTATTTTCCATTTTAGTTGGTTATGCTCTTATTCATTCACTGTCTTAATACAGTGTTGGAGGCTGAGTTTTACTAAGATGTGGCCCCAAGCTGACTGATGCTTAGGACCGAATAGAGTGAGTGAGTCCTTTGCGTTTTCAGTAGGAAATTTGAGAGCCTTAATTATTCAAATCTGGAAAAAGTCAAAGAACTGCATATTAAAAGTTGTTTCTGAAGTGAAAGATGGTTCTTAAAGTGCTGGTAGCGTCTCTCTCCTGTTCGTCTTCTGTGCAAGTGCCGCTTTGGGGATGTGACTGCCCGTTAAGAGTCTCACTGCTCATGGGCACTGCAGGGCTGAACCTGGAAAGATGTGTTTGCTATCATGAGGCCATGGGACCTTTGTGATTTTTGGATCCAGGTTTCCTGGGCAGCTTTGGGAATGCCACGCCAAACCCTTTTACTTGTTTGGAATTGTCTTTAGCTGCTCAGAGCCTGGTACGTGGTACCATCTGCCCAGCTTATTGAATGTGTGAGGGTGTATAGCTGCTCTGGGAAAAAGGGACATATGGAAAATGATAGTTGGTGAATCCCAAGAAAGAAAAGTCACGGGAAACCACCTAATTACCAAGGCTTAATAGCCAGTGAATCGACAGTAAGGAGCTTGGTCCTGAGGTCCTGTGGCATAAATGCGTGATTACGTTAACGCCCCACTGCTACTGGGATACTTTTGTGTTTACAGGGCTTTCTCTGTTATTGCTAGAGGCCTTCAAATCCCAGATAGTCAAAATCTCTATTCAGTGCTGCCTGCTGGGCATTTAACAAGGGTCCTTGTAACGGGACCCAGTACAAGTACAAACATGAATGAAGAGTGCAGGGGCCACCACAGCACCACAGGCTGCAAGGTAGCCAAATGGAGGCAGCGGCAGAAAAGCAGGATAAAGTAGACAATGACCCTTGGCGCCTCAAGGCATTGCTTCAAAAGATGTCAACACCAATTAAATTGTAAAGGCTCTGTCAGCTTCTGAAAAGTTATATAGGCAGGGACAGAAAGTACAGAATCAATGGGGCTGCAATGCGGTTTTGTGTGTCTGGCAGCAGAGTGGGTGTACACATGCTCCTGACAGTGTGGGATCTGGCTGGGAGCCTCCCAAAGGCAGAGCCATGGTTGGAGTGGAAAAGAAGCAAGACGTGGGGTCTCCTGCACCGTTGGGTTTTATCAACAGTGGGGGGAGTGTTTAGTAACACAAAACCAGGGTTGGTTAAAGAAAAGGCTGAACATTTCTCCTCCGACTCAGTGAGGGGTTAATACGTTTGAGAACTGGATGCAGTGTCTTTCCCAGTAAATTTGCCTTCTGTGTGCTCTGAGCATTTTTAATTTCCTTGTAATAAATAGCAGCTCTCAAATTTACTTTATTCATTGCTGTACAAAATTGCTCATTAGAAAAAGAAGTGGTGTTTTAGCAGCTAATTTCTTTTGTGGTTAGATACGTATAGCTACTAAATTCTTGTGCTGTCTTTCCCCTTTACTCATGGGACTGTGACAGAGTCTCATCCTGTTCTTTAAAATGGGTGGAGGGTCAGGGCGAAGGTACACATAGGCATTACTCTGTGCCTTATTGACGAGGCTGTTGTGATGCACACAAATGCATATCATGGCCTTTTTGTTGCGACAGTCGAGCTGTGGAGTCTAACACAGAATAAAAGGGGGGGAATACTGAGTTTGGTCCTCATATGTGGTGTGGGGGGGAAGAAGCATGTGTCTTCTGTGTGTAGTGCCTAAATTTCCATGCAAGAAAGTGAAATGCTTAGTATATAAAATAGATTAAATGGTTTGTGCTAAAAGAAACCTTCAAACTATAATATTTATTCTCCTCTGTTGCTCATGAAAAAACCTGCAAAAAGCAGGTTTTGGTCTTTTTTAAAACCAACTTAAAATGCTAATTAAAACAAGGAATTCAAATAGTTCCTTTTAGTCTTTGAGTTTGCTCACAAAGCATTATTATGGCAATTCAAATGGCTGAGTGATATTGATATTAACTCGTCTTTGTAGGTATACACAGCAAATCAAAGCGATGGTTCATGGTTTTTGTACGATGAGTCCTAAATACGGTATTTTGCCAAATCCGCCTTCATATTGTAACAAATTGCTTAATGAAAAATTGGTTTGGGAGGAGAAATCTGAGTTGGAAGATTTGGGAAAGCTGTTTAAATGAAAAGATATAAAAACAATGGTGTATTGCTGCATTTTTTTAAAGCCTTTTCCAGAAAAGTAGGCAATTTGGATGACCATAATATAAAAGCAACAATGGAAATTGCTGGAATACCTTCATCTATCTACAGATAATTTTTTGTCTGACTAAAAATTTGGACAGTGTTTATTTCTCATTTTGTGTTTATTATCATGTCTTTGAAATTTGTCATTCTTAAATGTCCCAATACCATGAGAAACCAAAAGAGCACTTTCTGACAAAGTTGAAGGACATGTCAGAAATATTCTGAGTCTCTTTGTTTGAGTAGCAGCTCAATTTAGCAAATATAATCTTCTCAAACACTAGAGCAGAAGTACTTTAATGGGGTGTGGGAAAGCCAGGCTATACGTGGCAGCTGAGGCAAACGGCAGAGTGAGGAGGCTGAGGATCCCTGTCTCTGGCCTTGCCAAGAACACACGCTTCCTGGCATCTGAGAGGACAGCGGGTGTATTTTGTGCCACCTGGGAGGATGATTACATGAACATTTTGGGGCAGTCAGCCGTGGCCTGTGGCTGTTCCAGCTGTGCCAGTGGTGAGCTGCAGCCAGCTCGCCTGGCCGAGCAGCCAGCTGGGCTTTGGCAGAAAATACCCAGCTGATCTCTGAAAAACATCACTGAGCAGCCCTGAGCGAGGGGAAGAGCCTGTTGTCTTTTCTTGCTCTTAGGGAAGAGCTGGCAGAGGGAGCTGGCCTCAGCAGCAGCTTTCTCTCTGTGCGTGAGGATTTCCAGGCTTTGCATAGGAATCAGGGCAAGCTTTTGGGACTGGCACCACAGTGCACCTGAGGTAACGCCTGGTCCTGGAAGCAGATGATATTGTCTATGATCCAGCTCAGTTGAAATGAACAGTGAACAAGAGTGCGAGCACATATATATGCATACAGCAAGGCGGTTGGAAGGAGAAGAGGAGCATGCTTGGACAGATGCTGATTAGTATTTCTCCATAGATGATGAGGAAAGATCGGCCTGTGGCTGTGCTTTGTGTTGGGAATGGAACAGAGAGAATGTGCCAGAGCTGCCACATCTGCACTCATCAGAGGTGCTGCTGGCGAGATGCTCCCCACAGGTGTAACTCAATCAGAAGTGATAGGAAAGGGGGATAATCGCATGAATCGTAGCTCAGTACCAACTTAATCCTGTGTGTTTGTCAACTGTTGCTAGGTAGCTGCCTGGTGGGAGTGGAGAAGTGGGATTTTTTTTTCCCACCCTTAAAACAGCTTATTGCAAATTGCTGTCCTGTGCAAATGGGGAGAATACCTCCCAGTGCTGCTCTGCTGCCGGCTGAAAGAAAGTGTCACTGCTAGTGGGGCTGTGTTCCTGTTGGCCTCCACGTGTGGGAGACAGCATGGATGCTGCAGCTCATGTTCCAACTGTCCGTAAACAACTCGTAGCACACTTCTCCAGTTTACAGGAGAAAGGGATTACTGTGCAGAAGGCTGCCTTCTCCTTTGGCTGGAGAGTAAATATTAGTAAGGTTTAGCTGTGGTTTGGGGCAGAGTTCCTCAATCTAGTGCTGCTTTGCTTTTTACTGATTCATTTTTCATGTGGAACAAAGAGCTCAAAAGGAAGATATCATTTCCATGTTGTGTTTTGCTGTATAAAGCAAAAGCATTGGAGAATGGTGAGAGTATCATTTCTGTTGCTAACATTAACACAGTCAGCAGTGCAATTTTTGCCCTTCTGTGTGCATCAAAACAAATTGTGCAAAAAGATTTGTGATTTTACTGCAAAGAAAAAATAATTTTGCTTCTTTAAAGAAAGGTCATGGTGCAGGCATTCCTCAAGATTTAGCGAAATTCATACAGCTCTTTCTGGCCAGCAAGAGGAGAAGTGTGACTGTGTGTTGTCCTGCAGCCGGTGAGTGGGTAGGCACTCCTTGGTGTCTGAGGGCTGCTTTGACTCTGCCCTGTCTTTGTGCGGGCATACAACACGGAGATTTTACAGGGCTGAATGCATTGTAAACTCTGTTACTTCAGGGTATCGCCCACTTAAACAACATCCTCATCATTTTTCTTAGGAAATGATCTGAGACAAAATATTGAATTATTTAGAGTACCACTGGGAGAGGAATTGATTCCTTGCTGTATCAGAGAGAAATAGCTGCTCTTTTGAGGCTTGATCCAAAGCCCGGAGAAGTCAATGAGAATCTTTCCATTGATTTGAATAGGCTTTAGATCATGCTTTTATTCACTCATCAGCTATTTCTCTTTAGTTAGAACAAAACAATGCATCCTTTCATTGCAAGATACTCAGTTTGCTGTACCTAAGAGAAATACACTCTGTCCCGTTCTGCTGAATATAAAATCACTTATGGCCTGCTGAAATAAGTAGCAAACAGCTTTTTAACATCACTGAAAGTTAGATTTAGCCTCTCTGCATTTGAAATTCTTGTAGCATGTGCACAGCTACCCGCATATGCGTATTATAAACCCAATATATGAACTTGGGATGCTGTCTCCTTTCTTTGTAAGTAATTCTTCTTGTTTGAAATAAAAAGATGCATCCTACATTTTCTCTTTCTAGTCTTTCAGTTGTGTTTCAGCCTCTTTGCTGCCAAAGGAAAAAGTATATTACACTTTCATTAGTTACTAATTCCTATTCTGTTCCTGGGAAACTCAAGATGCAGCATCTATGTTGGACAGCACTGAAATTTCCCATTTTGACACTGAGTCTGAAAGGAGTAGCCAAACTAGGTAGGGCTTCTGCAACTGCCAGCACCTTTTCCAACAACTTTCTTTTAAAAGGAGGCATGCAAGAGTTATTTTCTTGAATGTCTGACTTGCATCTTCTTTTTCCTCGTGCCATGTGTGTTTGTGTAAACAACACTACTCCTACGTGTGCATTCACAAAGGAGCTTGAGAGCAGATCGTTAATCCAGTCTCAGCTTGCCATCTTTATAAAATGACTCAAAAATGGACCTAACACAAAATAGGAAAACAAATAACAGTAAGTGCCACTCTCAACTTTTCACCTCTTAGGTTGTGTTTGAGTCAGGAGCAAGGTAGATTAATTGTTCACCACCTACAGTATACCTGCTTCTGAGCTCAGGCAGCAGAATACACCTGATGGCTCTTCTGGAGTTCATGGAAATACAGTTTAGTGTAATTTAGATTAAGAGAAGGTGACATTCCTGATATGTGGCGCAGCGCAGAGCCCGTAGGGATTGTGTATAGGTTCCAGTTTGTAATACTTTGATCTTCAACATGTTGTGGATCAGCCTCTGCTGATTATCTCCCGGTGTGCCGTCGTCAGCTGCAGAAGGCCAGCACGCTGGCTGGAGGAAGAGCACCAGTGCCCTGCGTGCTCTGCTTGCCGTGTACCGTGATTGCAGAGGGCTTGCAATGGGGGCCAGCTTGCACACCTCCTGGGGCAACCCTTAACCCTGGAGAGGGGGTGAGAACTCTGTCCAGCATGGGCTTTGTAGCAAGAGACACCTGTTATAGAATTACCCTCATTGTATAAGTCAGTGGTAAATTACAAACTTGCCATGTAACTTCCGATCAGATAGGTTTTCTTGTCATGCCCTGTTTTTCAGTAGAGCAATTTTTTTCACTTTATAATTTAATATTTTCAGTATATTTGCTTCTTACCTTGAAGGAAGTATTTTCAGCCATGTAATTATCCAGTCATCCAGAGGCACTTCTAAACAGCAGATTTATAGTACTCCCAATAATGTTATTCAGAAAATGGGTAGTATTAAATTGTAAACATTTCAAAATGTTAAGAAATTATGAAAGCAATATGAGATTATCACAGCAGGGACAGGGACAGTGTGTTAAAGCACCACCTGTGAAGACTCCTGCTTTTGGGAGCTATCTCCACAGTCAAAGGCTGGTGAAGAGTTATGGACCCCTTAAAAAAATGGAAATATTGTTTATATTACCCTATGGTGCCAACCTACAAGTAGACTAATGGGAAGACTGGACTGGATTGAGGTTATTTTTATTTTTAAAATGACTGATGCAAGAGTTGAAAGAAGAGAAGCAGACTGTGGTTTCAGAAAAATGCCACTCACTTTTCATAGCCAGAGGGTTTGTGTCAGGAAAAAGGAGAAATAACAGCTTACACAAAATTCTGAAATTTTAAAAATATTTACTGATAATGAAATATCCACCAGAATCAATCACAGAATCAGTAACATGAGCACATTTAAGGCTTGGTACAAGTTCTACTGAAGGCAATCTGATTGCTTGCATTGATTTTGGGAAGGGTGAGAGTGATCAAGATTTTGTCAAAGATTTTGCAAAAGAAACCAAGAGATTCCAGCTAGCAACCCTTCCAGGCACAGGCACAGGTCAAGGCACAGGAGCTATCATAATGGGAGACTTTGCGGAGAAATTCTGATAGCCATTTGAGGGGGAATTTATCAGCTTCTTTTGTCAGTGAACTTCATCCCTCAGCTAAGAGTTAGCAGAGAGCTTGTTTCGTATTTCAAATGGGATTTGGTGCTGCAAAGACTGGATTATAGTCTACTAGTAGGATATGAACATATTGATATCAGTTTACCAACATGAAGGGAAAGTGTTCTTGAGGCAAATGAATCTCTTTGGATAGGGTAATTAATCTTCAAAAACCTAAACTTGCCAGGATGCAATTATTTAAGTGAGTGAAGCAAGCAGGATATAAACTGTTAAACTGTGTGGTAATACTATAGAAGTTTTAATTTTCTATGTTTTTAGAATTATTTTAAAATAACTCTGAACTAAACACTTTGCTTTTTTTCCTTCTCTCCCCCCCCCCCCCATTCTTTAGCGTTTGAGAAGATGATTATTTCAAATCAAAACTCGGCCTGGTTTCTGATAAGTGTTTGAATTTGGAACTTACTGACAGGAATCTTAGTGATCTTTGTAGTTGCTTAAATCTACTTTCTGTTTAAGTAGGTGATAGTTTAGCAGATCCATAAGAGAGAGAGTTTCTTTCTAAGAGCAAGGACAAGAGCAGTTACTCCACAGAGCGGTGGGTAGATTTTCCTGCCCCATTGCTGTGTAAGCTGTCTCTTTCCCCTTGCTTGCTCCCCTGGCATTGCAGTAGAGACTAAGGAAAGCAGAACAGCTTTAAAAGCAAGCTGAAGAGCCTGGTCTCAAAAGCAGGCTGCTGTTATTCTAAGAGTTATTTTCCACCAATTAATTGTCTTTTTAAAAGAATTTTCTGTCGATGCTGGTGACTAAAATTTACAGTATATGAATGAACCATTCTGCATGGATACATAAGCAGACTGAATTTGGAACAAAATAGTTTTATTCTTAATCTTGATTTATTATTTCCTTGAAATATGAGGGTAAGAAGATTACAAAACCTAAAAATTTGGAGGTGTGCATGTATGTGTGGATAGCCTGTAAGGAGTCAGACTGAATTTACTGGGAATCATCAGGGCTGGCTGACACTGAGTCAGCTCAGTGCTACCAGCTCTGCTGAGATTTCCTCTTTGGGTGAGAGCTTGCAGGGCTGGGTAGTTCCTAAGCCCTTGACGGCACAAAGCCAGTTCCCTGATTCATCTGCTTGTAAAATTTCTCCTTCCAAAATAAAAACTTCAGAACATTCAGTGGAGTTAAAAATCTGCCAGTGATTGATGTTTTTGTAAATATGGAAAAAAATGAAGATAATATTAGACTCAGAGGCACATTTTGTCTTAATTTTTTTTTTCTTTATCTGGCTGTATTAAAAACTGTAGTAAAACTGTGATTAGCCCTGGCTGTTTGCCTATCCTGATGACTATAGATAGATACTTTGTTATCCATTTGTAAGCTTAAAATATTTAATAAATGAGCTGAAAATTAGGTATATATATATATGTTACTAGCACCTACTATAAATTTATAATTGGTAAGATGGAAAACTATCTGGGTTTTTTTAACTTGTATTTTTAGGAAAGTGTTCCTCCCCGCATTTGTAGAAATTAACTTTTTTGGTTACCATTCTGATTTTAAAAGAAAATAGTACTAGTCAATCCAACAGAAATTTTGATACAGATGCAATTGCCGTTAGTTCCTTCCTTCCTTCCCACATAGAGTTAAATTCTACTAGCATGAATACTCTCTTAAAGATTTAAATACCTCTATAGCAGAGAGAACCATATTGATTTAACGATATTATTGTTTTGCATAGAGAAAAGAAATTATATGGGGAAGTTTTAAAAAAAACCCTCATTGAATAGACATTTGATGCTTCACAATTAACAGCCATGATTTTATCTGTAAACAATGGGCAGAATTCTGAATTGTGATCATTGTTGTTCAAATAATTTTTGCTCCATCATCTGTTTCCTTTTATTGTCTTATACACAATCATTGTCATTAGAATCTACAGGTAAGTAATGAGTTTGCTGAGCTGAGATGACTTGCTCTTGGAAAATATTTCATAATTACAAATATGCCTATATCCTTCCTCCCATCTTTGGCAAGCTCAGCTTAAAACTTTTTGTCATTATTTGTTGATGAATAATATTCAGATTAGGTTGGGTCAACACTGCTGATTTGGACCCACTGCAGTTTTCAAAAATATGACTATGATTTTTTTGCTGCTGGAGTCCATTTCTGGAAAGAGAACTAGATTATTAGCTGGCGGGAAATGGCATAGTTAAGTTGAAAACAATTTTCACTAATTGATTATCTGGCTGATTCAATTTCCAATCTTGGCTCTCACGTGGATGAGATGCAATATTATCTCTCAATATAACTCCCAGTTAAATTTTACTGAAATGATATCCCTATGAAATTTCTATTTGCACAACAGACTTAGTATTTATCTATCTTATTAAAATCTAAAATAAATTGGGACAATCCCACCCCACATTCAGGAAAGTGTCCTATTTTTGGTCTCCATGCCAACTCTCTGGAGAAGTGTCTACTATTTTGTACCATCATTACAAGTAGATTCTCTTGTTACAGATAATAAACCTGCTCTCCTTTCTATCGCCCTAGTCTATTCATTTAAAAATTGTTTCATTTTTACAACACTAATGTTTTTCTCACCAGCTTGGCAACCCTGGGATAATAGCATAAATCAGTGAATTATTATTTTTGTTTAAGGCATTTCTAATTTTTAATTAAAAAGAAAATTCAGACTCTTGCTGATCACCTGCAGGATTGTGACTCTCCATGGTTACCTGTCACTCAAAGAGATCTAGCTCTGAGGAATGCTAATTAGCCCTGTTAAAGCACTGGTAATTGAACTGTGGAGACAGCCCGCAGAAGGAGGCTGTTTGCATTCAGCTCTGCTTTGCCATTTAAATGGACTAGTACAGTCATGAAGGTACAGTGGATAAAAGTAAAAAAAGCACTCAGGCTGTAATTTTTCATTTTGACTTCAAAGTTGTTTACCAAAGTGTTTCCTAGAAACGAGTGCCCGTACCAAAAAAAAAAGTCACATGTAGCAACTTCACTGACAACCTACACCTAAAAAGTGCACAGTACCCTTCATCTCTTACTTGTCCTGTTGCCCAGAACAGCCTCTTGTAGCAGCGGAGCTCAGGATGCTGCCCTGGATGACTCACACCGCTCCCCGTTCAGTGCTGGGGTTCCAAGCAAGAGATTAAAAATTAAGGAAGCACCAAATTTAAAACAAGCTGAGGAAAAGCCCTGAAGGAAACTAGTGTTTGTGCTGTGGTTGATGACTTTTCCAGATATTTATCTGACTCCCAGTGCTATGATACCCACATGCCCTGGAATAATGCACCTTCCATCATAGTATTTTACAGGTTTGCTGAGGTGGGGCAGAACATCTCTTGGTGCAGTAGAAGTGAAACCCAAACCTTCTATCGCAAGGGCAGGCTTCTTGTCTGGCACATTCAGATGGGCTTGATTTTTCTCTGAAGGTCATCAGATTCAGCATCTCCTGAAGATCTAGTACTTTTAAGAAAAGTATGCCAAAATTGAGATACCCATGTCATGCTGATCTAACATGTCTTTGTCATCTCTTTGATTGCTTGTGTGATCTCTTTTCCCATTGTAGAGTTTAATGTCTCAAATTATTCTCCCTGCCTTTGGAGAGTTGCATATTTGTTTAGTTTAGCAAATATGAGCAGTCTCATTCACAGGTATGAAGTCGAACAGTTACCTTGGTCCTTGGATTGTGATGTGACGCATACGCGAGTCCTGCATTTAGATACTCTGAGAATAATGAATACCGATTTTAAAATGTGTCCATCAGCTAATAGATGAAATGTGGATTTTTTTCCTGTGTATCAGATAAGTGTGTACACATTTTAGTACCTGCAAGATCATGAACTGATCATTTGATTATGTAAAGTGAATATTTGCAGCATATGACAGCTATACTTTACTAAGCTGTAAATATTTGAAAGAGATGCTAACTTAAGCACTTCAGGATGACTAATAACTTTTGTGTTAAAACATGAAGATATGATAGTACAGAAAGTCTCCAAGTGTTACCTTCAGTGATGAGTTAAACTTGAAATCCCTTTTCTCTTACATGTAATGCTCCCACCTATTCTTGATGGATAAAACTCTGACTCCAAACCTCAATGAGTCCAGGACTTCATGCAGACGTTTCAGTGTGTGAGACTAAGTGTTACATGGGTAGCACACAAGCATTATCTGTATGTATCTCCACTCTAGTGTTTATTTAACCAAAGCTGTTCCTGTGTGAGATGTTCCCAGTTTTTTCATTCTTACTGCTTTGTGGAGAACAGTATGGATGGAAAATTTCCATGCTATGAGAAAAAAACCAGTCAATAGTTTCATGTTCCTGAAAGATTATGATGGAAGTTGAAATCTAACACTTTCAGGTCATATTATATCTGGAGAACGGTAAGGCTGACCTGAAGGACTGTGTGCCAGCATGTTTCCACCTTGATCCATTCTTTCTAATGAGATGCGTTGGCACGTTCACCATGTTTCATTTCTCACAGGTGTTTCACAGGACACGTCATCTCTTTTAGCCTCCTGACCGTGGCCTGTGCCAGCTGGGTGGAGAAGGACACACATACCTTTTCACATGATTTACACTTTGTTATTCAAAAATACTAGGGGAAAAATTTATATCCCAAGGTGTGCTCAGGAGTATAATGGCACATCACCGGCTTTTAATCTGAATAATCTCAGATCGTTACCTTGGAAGCACTGGCTTTTTTCAGTTATTTGCAGGTCGGGTTTGAAGGGGTACTGTCTTTCTCTCATTTATGTCAGGTTGTTATCTGTTTAGCATTCCTGTTGCTCCTGACTTTTGTCTCTGAAATGCTTCATGCATGCCAGGACCCATGTGGAAGACGGGCAGGTTGTAGTGTGTAGTCACTGTCGGGCATCATGCAGGGTGCAGACCAAGAGTGGAGGGCACAGGGCAGTTGTGCTCTTGGAGGGGCCTTTGCAGCATGGTGTGGTGCCCCCCAGCACAGTGAAGACGTGGTTTTGATGTCAGGCCGACCTGTCCGCACTGTGGAGCTCCCTGCCTGGCATGCCTCATGGGTACAATGGAGAGGCAGGGGTGCTGACTTTGCTGCTTCTCACTGGGGCTGGGCACCTGCTGGGGTCTCTGGCAGCTGTGCCCACATCCCTGTGTGCTGGCAGGCACCTGAAAATAAGAAGGAAGATTGCCCCTAGCTCCCATCTGTCAGTAAGCAAACAAAGAAAATCAACCTCAGAAAAGGAGGCTGTGACTTAGCTACCCCAAAGGAAGCCTGAAGTCATTTTGACAGTCCAGGCATCATCCAGCCCTCGAATATATGACATTATTGATCCCCTGGATTTGAAAGCCCACTAGTTAGGGCATGGATTGGTGCCCATGGAGACCACATAAAGCCTTTGCTGGGAATGGGGAGCCATGGCAGAGGCTGACAAAGGAGTGGGAGATGTTGTATCGGGGTCTCCAGAGGCACGGCTCCCATGACCCAGTGCTTGGCTGGGACGTGCTGCTGTTTCTACAGCAGTCCGTCATGCTCTGGAGCAGTGGCATAGTACAGCTCTTTGATTGTGGTGAGTCTTTTAAATACACAGTGTGGTTTTTGATACTAGACCAACACTGACCTATCAGCAAATAGACTCTAAGGTCATTTAAATCAGACAGTGCACCTACTGGGTATCCCATTTATCTAGCAGGGCAAGATAGTGTTGCAAGACCTACTTTTGGACATCTGGGATGGCAGTCTGCAGCACTGCAGGTAAAATGCTATGCTGAAACAAAGAACTTCTTCCTCTGTGGCTTCAGAGGAAGCGTATTCAAATGTGTCTGCTCTTCCTCACTAGTCTCTGGAGAGTTACATCAGCTAGATTCTCACAGAGGAGCTCAGTTCTGAGCTCAGATAGTTTCTAAATGGGAAAACCTTTTGCAAGTGTTAGGACCAGCTACATGGAGCAGAGGAGCCATATTTGTGTGGGGAATGTGGTAATGTGGAACACTGGAGCAATAGATGTTTTGGTTTGTTTTAGTCAGTGTTAAGAAGAAAAAGTATCTGAATTGGGAAAATTAGACAGTGACTGTACGAAATTGGCATTTCTCCTCTATTGACTTGCCAGAAAATATATTGGTGTTACCAACAAACCCAAAGGCAAAAAGAACAGGTGACTTACCTGGTATCACTCAACATGTGAAAACCAGAGATGAGACGCTAGTTGTCTTGAACCTGTGCCCAGTTCTTTAGCCCAAGCTGCCTGACACGCAGGCTGTTAACAGAGACATAGGTAATCAGAGAAAATAAAAATCTGATGATACATTATTTGTATCTGCCTTGCCTTTTCCATGGCAGAAAAGCCTTTCCCTTCTTAGAAGTTGTCTGCAAAGGGATATTTCCTCTTATGATTATGCCAGTATAATAATTATATTGCATTCAAAGCAATTTATTCTGAACTGCAAATAAGTACTTTAGTAGTAGGGAGTTGCATCAGTTCTCAATTACAGCAGTAGAATTGCTTCAGAAGATCTCCCCCAGAGTAGTACCTATTTCCGTTAGCAGACGTGTTTCAGAGCACTAACTTGCCCCCAGTGCCAATGACACTGAGATTTGGATTTTTGGAGCAGTGGTACATGCAGACACACTCAAAGCAGCACGTGGCTGAATTTCATACCTGCTGTGTGGTTTATGGTTGGGTGCATTGTTTTGTGGATTGGGCCAAGTAAATATAATTGTGAGTACAATATGCTCTACAAGAAAAGCTAGTACAAAGGCACAGCTGGTTTTGAACCAGCAGCGATTTTTCAGTACTTTTTATACTGGACTACCCTCTTTCAGACTAAAGGTTGCAGTTTGTCCATTTTAATTTGAAAACACAGAGGACCCTGGAGGCTGGATCCTTCGCTCATGTAAATTAGTGTTGCTCCATTCTCTTCAGCGCAGTTGAGTTACGCCGTCACCTGATAATGTTTGTTTTACTTTTATGGCAAAAGAGCTATAAAAGCCTTCCACTTTTGCAAGTGAACAATAAGTAACTGTACCAATCAAAACCAGCTTAATAAAAACACTAAGAAACCTTTCTTTGCTAATTGTAAACAAATCTAGGTTTGCTTACGTATATTTATATTCTCTTATCAGTGGAGTTGTTGGAAACAGTTTGAGATGAACTGGATTTGAAGGTCTGTATGGGCCACACTCAGCTGCCGTGCAAAGCAATACCGCACAGGTACAGCCTGAGTGTCTGTATTGCATCCTGCTGACACCTGCCAGGCTCCAGAGGCACACGCACCTCCGTGTTTGGAGGGTTATTGCCTTATGTGCTGGCCTGATGTAATTTGTTATCCTGTTCTAATTGAGTTTGCTCCAGCAGAGAGAAGGAAAGCACAATATTTAGAGCTGTCATGTCCCTTAAACTACTGCTTTTTTGGGTCTTCATGCGATGGTGTTGGGTAAACGTTCCCTGGTGGATGATCTCTTCAGGACATGGTTTAGTGGTTTAGTAGGCATGGTGGTGCTGCATTGACAGTTGGACTCGATGATCTTAAAGGTCTTTTCCAACCTAAACGATTCTGTGATCTCACTGGAGGCTGTCAGGCAGCCGGACTTTATCATGATGTGCTGGGGGTTGCGTGCTGCAGCAAGGGTGCTGCTCACCATTGACCACTGCAGCATGGGATGCTGCGTGGGCTGCTGGTGCTGTGCTGGGAGAGGGATGCCAGCCCCAGTCCCCTGGTTTTCTGTCCCCCAGGAGCTCCCCTGGGGCCTTATCCCTTACCAAAGTCAGCAGGTAGAAACGCATGACTTCAGCAGGCGCTGGACCGTGCACAGCTTCTCTGCGCTAGGATATTTGCATTTCGTTCTTCATTCTGCGCTATTAGAGAAGATCTCGCCCCATCACCTTTAATACTGAAAAATTTAGCCATTTGATTTGAATATCACATTTTGTCTTCTGATTGTTAAACCATTCCTAAAATAGACTTGGAAACCAATTTGCAGTTTTGTCCCTGGAGCTCTCACACTGGTAGTGGGACAAGGGGCTTTGTGTCAAAGAAAGATGTCTACCTCTAGCACCAGGCTAGAATAAAAAAAAGATAATAAAACACTTTTAAGAATGCATTTCAGAGTTTATCCTTAGTGTGAATTGCTTCTTACACTGTGAACTTTTTGGACTGCAGGGCTGAGAATTTTCCTTCGGGTCTGTCCTGGGTTACAACCAAATAAAGGTTTCGGAGCAGAGATGGCAAAGCTTCTGCTCTGAAATCCAGAGAACGTGAAAATGGAGCTCTAATGAGGACCACTGTCCTGTGACAGCTTTCCCAGCAAAACAACAAACTGGCCATACTTTCGTAGAGCACTAGAAACCCTTAGGGGATTCTAACGTGGCATGTACTCACTTCCTGATTAACTATACCTGCTGAAAAAGCTTTTTTGTTCTCAGGATCTTATGAATTGCTCCAGTCTGAAGGATTACATTACAGAGCAGTTCATGAGTATGGCATTTCCTGGAACATATTTAAACAAATATGGTGCAAGTGCATATATTGGCATACAGTCTTCAACCTTCCTGTAAACGAAATATTACCAAACCTAGAAAACAACCCCCACCAAGAAAAAAACCCTGAATTGTTAAGGGTCTGTAAGGTGTCTAAAATTAGGTGTGGACTATGTCATAAAGTGCATTTTGTTAGTATAATACCTTCAGCTTGCTTCTGAAATCTGAGTTCAAATTGCTGTTATACAGCTGCACGTTTTCTAGGTTAATGCTGACATTAACTCAATGTTACATTTCAGGAGTTAGATGCTTCTTTGCAATGAAATGCAGAATTTAGACAGATTATCCACAGTGCCATGGTTGCATGGTTTGAAGATGTCTGTGCTTCTCCAGTTGAATTCACCAGGTTCTGGTACTGACCTGTGGTAGAGCTCCTACGGTTTTGTGAATAAACGTCAAACCTCTGGCAGCTCCACAGCCCAGGTGTGCTTATTTTTGTTTTACTAGTGGATAGATACAAAGCCTGCTGAGGCTGGTGGGATTCATTTCCATCATCTTCTGTGGCTGGTGGGATGCAGTCAGGCTTGTATCTGCTGCCAGATGACCTTCTTCCTGCGCCTTGTGGAGTCCTGCGAGGGGAGGTCCAGAAAAGCAAGGGCGGCTGCAGCGGTGGAGGGGAGCACGAGTTGAGAAGGGCCCTGGAGGGACCATGCATTTTGGAGCAGGGAATTTGAGACAGAGAACTTAAAGGAAAACTTTTTCAGGCTTTAGCTACAAATCAAAATATGTAAGTAAGCTCTTGAGAGAAGGTCTGGCGAGCAAAAAGCTGTTTACAAAGAAACATCCTTGGTAATTTTAAATAGTGAGTGAACTGAAGAGAGGTGTGAGTTTGGTGTAAAAACCATGTTGCTTATCTTCAGAGATACTGGCTAAATTGCAATACATATCTGATTAATTTGGCCTTGTTTTCTTCATGGGAAATTTTAATGGAAATCCACACATACCATGTTTACATTTGTCAAATAAAATTCTCCCTGAATTACTTAACTCCACTTATAAGGGCTGAACAGCAGGGCTTACAGTGAAAATACTGCTTCAGGGTTAAGATCAGTCATTGCTACTCTCTAATAATATAGAAGCTGTCTAAGCAACAACCAGCTGCAGGTACACAGAAAATTGGAAATATCAGCAGTTATGAAAACCAAAGACTGGTGCTAAAGTCATGTCGTTCTGTGCTGGGGAGGGGGGGTGGCAGGGGGTGGCAGAAGGGGGTTGACAGCCTCACGGCTCCTCTGTAGGAAGCAGCAAGACGTGCAGAGGCAGCAAGTCAGCAGGCACGCACTCTGGATGTCTCAAAGATGTATTTTGGTGGCTAGCTTAAACGTATCCTTTCTGGCTGAACAAAATTCCTAATGATATCCTACTAATACACCATGGCACAAATAATGTTAATTTTCCTAAGCCATGCTGAGAATAGTTTTCTCCTTTTAAACAGCTAGTTTTAAAAAGATTTTATCCAACGTGAAGCTGGGAGAAAATTGCACAGAAAACCCTGCTTGCCGAGGAAAAAAGTACGTAGGGAAACAATCCCATATTGATAACAAGTATTAGTGAATTACGTAAAGTTGTTAATATTGCTGCTGGCCACTTTCTCCTAGCTATTGAATTGTGTAACCTCAAGCTCCTTTTTGCTTTTTTTTTTGAGCAGAGCAGTAGTCACGGCTTGCTGTATTTCAGACTGACTACCGAGCAGGTGGTGGCTCTTGTTTCATAACTTAGTCTTCTGTTATAAGCAGGCACAGGAGACCGGTTTGGTGAAGACATTGCGAATGGCTGTAGACACTTTGGCACCAATTAAGGATTATTTCTCATACTGTTGGGGGTTAGAGGCCTCAGGTTTTAATTAAGACCCCACAGTCCTTGATATCATGCAAACATAAGCTACTGTCTTGCTGTTGCATGGGCACAGCCCTGTATCCATGGAGAGCATCAGTGGTATAGAGGAACCTCCTTGTGAGCTCAGAGGTTTGGCAATGGGACATTGGCAACAGGACTGCACTCATTGTTTGCAACCTTTCCTGCCCTGATGTTTTTAATCTAAATAAATAACAAGGAGAAACAGGAGAATGGATTCATTGTACCTGAAGCTCTTCAGAAAACAAGGCACAGAGAGACTGCCCATGAATGCTGTTAGTTTTCTGGTTTTAAGTATTTATTATTGTCACTCCCATTTTACAACCAGGAGATGGAAAAACTAAGTAAAAATTCAAGATTCAAATTATAATGTCTCTGAGAGAGCTGAGAGCTGACCACAAGATTTCTGAGCATTGTACCAGCGCAAGGGATGGTCTGAAGAGGGAGGGTGTGGTGGCTGCACACCAGCAAGAAGAGGCATACAGAGCTATAAAGTGAGTAGTGTCCATCGTCCCCATGTATTGCTGCATCAAAGTAACAGGGGATTTCTGAAATCTACAGCCAACCTGAAACATTACTCCCTAGAAGTGAGTATTTCTTATTTGCTCTAGTGAAGCAGTAAGTTGCTATAATTGGATTTTGAGCTTATTTACCAAGACTTTGAAATGTTGCTGTTCACTCTTGCACAAGCATTTAGACTGTTCCCAGCACAAGTCTGGGAAAGACAATATCAAGGTTTAAATTTTCCATCTGACTCAGACCAGGGGTTTGAGCAAAGTTGTCTCCATGTCAGCCCAGGAGGATAGGGTAGCTATCAGGCTGCTACAGACTGAGCTGATCGGTTCAGTTTTCCCTGTTCAAGCTCTTTCCCTGTCTGTGGAAGACTTAACTCTTCCCTGGCACTAGGGCTGGAGCTGAGGTTGTGTGTCTCAGGTAAAAATCCTAAATCTCTCATTACCATCTTCCCAGCCAAAAATTGTTTTACCAGTCCATGTAAGCTGGAAGAGCATCCAGAGGAAAAAGATGCTTAGGCACAGAGTTACCCTGCCATGGTGATTTGGGCACACTGTTGAAAGGGCAGGCAGGGGTTCAGGGTCCCTCCCATCCCTCTGGAGAATGGTGTAATTACCAAGTTAGCAGTGTGTAAGTGGCCTACGTAACCTCCTTTGATTTATAGCAAGGAATTATTTTCCTTTCTTATTACAGCCACTTGGAAGTGAACTACAGTATTGCAGCAGGAGGGCAGGCAGGAGTTATGCTCCTGTGCAGAGAGAAAGAGTAAGAAAAATGTTGGAGTCAAAGCAATTCTACTGTTGTTTTCCAGTCCAGATTTCAGACTGGAAAACAAGCCGAAAAGTAGAATGTGCAGCTGGACACGAAGTTGCATGGCCCATGATTTTTAGCAGAGCCACAACCGATTTTGCAGGTTTTCCCTCAGTGTGTTGGTACAGGCGGTGAGACCTCCGTAGGGACTCACTCCAGGTCCTCCCCTGTGCCTCTAGCTGGTGTCGTGAGGAAGCCTGGAATATCTGAGCCTCAGGGATGATTTAATTCCTTGATTCTGCACTGTCATTTAATCTCCATTGTTCTGCCTTTTCCCTGCAAATACGGCTTTTGACAGTATGTTCACTGGCTCCTCCATCAAGCTCACTCGTGCCTTGCTCTAGGGACAAGTGACATAAAGCCCTTCTTGCTCAACAAGCGAGGTGCCTTGTGCTGCCATTACAGAGCTCTGACTGAATGCAAAACCCAAGCTGGTATTGCTCATACTCAATCAATTGTGTCACTGCCGATGGTATTGGTAATTCCTGAGTTGTGTCTGCTAGGCAGGCTGGGAAAATTATAAGGAATGGCCAGGAAGAAAAATCACTTTGCAACAACGAGACGTGCAGAGCCTAAGATGGCAAAAATTTACAGCATCTCCTCCTTGGGCCTGAGACAAGATGACTCCATGCAATGCAAGGTAAGCTCATCTTTTTACCGTTGTGCTGCTTTCCTCTAAATTTTAGATGTCAGAGTTTTCACTTCTGTGCCATGGTTGAAACTGTTGATTGAACTGTCTCTTCTGTTGGCAAAAGTTCCATGCTTCATACGGTAGAGCTATTGCTTCTCAGAGCAATATTTGTGTTACTGCAGATTTTAATTACTGCTCATTGAGAACAAGATAAATGGAGCTTGAAGTCCATAGCGTTAAAGCTGTCCATAGACAACCTAGCTGTGCCTGTTACTGTGCTTAGATGATGTCAGCAGCATACTATTTACTTAACCTATAAATGTCACTGATGTGATTTGTGCTGCTGAAGAAGATTTGGGGAGAAATTCTAACACGCAGCAAAGGAAAGAAACCTTTAAGGAACAGATGGACAGGCAGAATTTTCACACTCACTGTTCATATCCAAGAGCATGGAGAGCCCATATTTAAGGCACCAGATCTTGCTGGGGGTGAGCACATCTTGCACATCACTTGGCATGCACGCAGAAACACGCCTTCTCTCTGCACTTTGCACCCACCAGCAAAGCCCTGTGGGAGCCCGGTGGGCGTGAAGAAGTGCCAGGTGGGTGCCAGCTCCGTGCCAGTCAAAATAGTTATCCTGCCAGCACAGGTTAGGATGATCACGGCTGGGCCAGGAAAGAAATAAACACCCAGATACGCTGAAATGCTCCTTTGAACAGAGCTTGCCTCCTGGCAAGCACACACTGCAGGCAGCAAGGTTCTGCTGCGGAGCTGCCGGCTCACGTCATGCTCCGTCAGGGATGTAGGGCGCCGGTGAGGGAGACGGTGAGGCTGCCTCTACCAGCCTTTGGATCCGAAGTAAAAAAGTTGCTATTTGGGTGGAAGAAAAATAGTCTCAGAAACTCTTCTCCACCTGCTCTCTGCCTTAAAGTTGCCAACAGCCTGTGGTTAGCTGGATGGACTCACAGACCCCCTGCATGCATTAGTACATATGCTGCAGTTTCAGCGCTGAAGGGGTTTCATCCATGGACCAGAAGCCCAAGGCGAGGCTTTCCAAATGCCAGCTCGACCTCTGGGGCTGGATCTGCAACCCTGCCTGCCAGCTTCTCCTCTAAGCACCCTGCTGGGTTGCTCCTGGGTCCTCCCTCCAGCCAGGGGAGGCCTTCTCCTCGCGAGACACTGTTGTTCAGAGCAAGGGGAGGACAGAGGAAAAGGGTTTTTTTCTTTTGTTTCTGGGTTTTATTTATTTATTTAATCTCACAGGAGGTCATAAGACAATGTAGGTCAGTGACAGGGCAAGGCTGGGGACATTTTAGGTATAGCTGCTGTTTGTGCATTGGGGTGTAACACAGCATGCCCCGCAGCCGATTTTATTTTTGGAGGGGTGGAATGGGGGGAAAGTTACACCCCCTGAATTTAATTCCTGATTTATGTGTGTCAAGTCTGCTATATATGCTTTTTGTCCCCTCTTTTTTTTTTTTTTCCCTTTTTTTCTTTTTTTTAAATAAATTTATGCTTCTTTCTGGTCTTCATCCTGTTTGATGAATTCATGGTGCCATCTACTGATTAGAGATGGAATTAGCACTGAGTTCTAGTCAGAGATCGCATTCTGCATTATCTATTTCAAAATAAAATTTAATTATGTGATTAAACAAAAGCTTTAAACATGGACAGCACCAAATACCTGGGGTTTTTTTGGTTGTTTTTTTTTTTTTTTTTTTTTTTTTTTCACCAGAAGACCTCAGCACCTCTAAATTACCCTGACTACTTTGGGATATGTGCCTGTCTCTGCAGGAGGCTGAATAAGAGCAGTGCTTTTGAAATCTCGCCCCAAATGTACAGCAGAGCCCCAAGGATTTCTCCTTCACCTTGTGCTTAGAGAATTTGTATGCCTCTGCCACTGCTGTGCCCCTCAAAATGAGAAATAGTTTCCAAAAACATTTTGAGCTTTTTGGAAAACTGGAAGGTTATGGGGTTTCTTCCTTTAAAAAAAATAGCAGTAAACAAAAGCAACAGATCAAAATGTTATGTTTTGAGTTTGTTTGTGAAGCAGACAAATTCTTTCCCCCGTTGTCTGGAATCAGCAATGTTACACAATTTGATCGCATGGTCAAATCTGCAATTTAAAAAAACCCAAACAAACCACCAGTGAGAGTGGAAGAATTGATCTCATCTGTCTTTACAGATGATATTTCTGAATTTCAGAATTCAAAAAGCCCCAAACATTCTGATTAGGAAATAAAAAAATAATTTGGTAAATAATTTGCTGGTTCTGCTTTGCTCCTGCAGCTCTCTCCTCCAGCTTTAACTACTGTCTCATGCTATTATTGTCTCTTCTGTGCTGACTGTTCCTTCTCTCCCAAACTATCTATTTCTCCTGAAGCACTCTGCTCTTCAGGAATCTGTTTCCCACCTCCAGGCAGATGCACAGAATCACCAACCTAAGAACCTGGCAGTCAACCTGGAAAACAGGGTGTCGGGCTAGAGTTAGAGATCCAGAACATCTTCATTCCCAGGTGGCTCTTGCCTTCTGAAGTACTCTCTCTGAGGAGTGAGCAACAGAAAATATGTGGGAAATATATAAGCAAGTAGAAACATCTTTAAAAAAAATGAGTACTTCACCGAATGCAAAACAGCTGAGACGCTTAATTAAGATACATTGGCTTTGCTTCTGAAATATCTAGTTCTTTTTCCTTTAGAAGAAAATGCAAAATGTATCCTAAATGGCAAACAATTTTCAGACACACCTTTAAAACACAGCCCCTTTTCTGTCCTTTTTCTGTAAGCACAGTGATTGCCCATAATACCTTGCTGATGTTCCTGAGGTTACTAGATAAAGTAGATAAGAGATAATAGTGTTCCATGTAGTGGTGCTTTAGGGAAATACTGTGAATACTGAGGTAATTGGGGAAGTCTGTAAGGTGGGGGTCACCGAAGAGGAGTCAAGGTAAGATTAGAAGAGCTGAGCTGCAGATCTCGGGAATACTTGAGAAAGGTCAAAACTAGAGGTCAGTAGTTCACTTTCTCTTAAAATACTGAGTCAAATAAAGAAAGAAGAGGGCAGAACTAGAGCAGTGCCCATTATTTCCAACATCTAATTATTGTATAGATACTGTTATTTTAATAAGATTAGTCAGCAGTAATGGCAAAGCAGTAGACCCTTCCCTTTGTATATCTGACAGATTAGTCTGCTTACCAGCAGTGCAGTGGCATGCTTAGAGATGGGCATGATAGACTGGTTAAGAAATAACTTTGGTGGTTTCCTCCTCTCTTTGTACAATTAGGTTCAACTTTGTACAAGCTGTTAATGGCAGGTGGTGAGGAGCCAGCTGCAAGTTAAGAACTGGCTCAAATTGTGCTATAAATGGACAGCAGCTATTTATATGAGGAAGGTTTGGAATTCAGAGGGTCATTATTTTTAATCCAGGTCAGACCTGTTAAATTAAAGTCATTCAGTAAAAACAATGCAAATGGGATTTTTTTTTTTGTTTTGTTTATGATGTGCCTTTTTAATCCCACCCCAGGGATAAACACAAGGAATATTCTTGCTTTCTACCAAGTGTAAGAGGGATGGGTTAGAACTACCTACTGCTTCCCAATCTATAAAGGCTAATGCCCTTGTTCAGCCTGCGCCTTTTTGCAGTCTAAGCTGATTTTAGCAAACATTTTGTTCAAGTCATAAGCAATTTGGTACAGCTGTGTTGACATAAGCAGGCTGTAAACAATTGTTGCATGATACTTCAGAAAAGTCAGATTCACATGTGCAATAGTGGGCAATGCTGTAAATGCATCCATCAGTGCCCAAACACGTGCAGCAGACTTGCAAACCAGCTCGAGGCAGGGATTGCTGTTCCTCAGTTTGTACAGGGCTTGGCAAAACAGAACCACAGACTCTGTTGTTTAGTAGTAATAATTTGTGTTTGGTAAATCCTGGGCACCACAGTCATGGACCAGGACTGCAGTGAGGGTGGGACTCGGGGCTGAGGTTGGAGGGAAGGATGGTTCCTGTCTCCAGGAGTTTGTAGCACAACATGACAGCAGATGAATAGGGATATGAGAAAACAAAGAAATTATTGAGACATTATTGGGTAATATGATAGTCAGTAGTCTCATAACGCAATTTGTTTTATGGTTGTCATGCTCTTTTGGTAGGATTTGTGGCAAAATAAAGCTTCTTATGAGGAGTGTGGAGGAGGAAAATGAAGCAATGCGGTGTGCGTCTATGAGGAATTCCTGTTAGAGAAGGAGAAAGCACGAAGATGCTGATTTGAAAAAGTAATTAGAGGATAATGGAAGCTGGATCCATAAAGTAAGTAGAAATTAAGGAGGTTATGGTGGGAATAAATTAGGATACACATTAGAAGTAAAGAAAAGCAGGTTACGTTTGGTGTGAGAGAAAACGTTGGCCTGATGAAAGTAAGAGGCCAGGAAATTTTTTGGGTCTTTTATGTTTTTGGGGTTTTTTTTTCATTCTTCACAATGACAGTAGTGGCTACGAGAAAGAGACTAACCAACAAAACAATTACTCTAGCATCTGCACTCCCTTGGTGTGGTGGATATGTTTAATTTGAGCAAGGATCCTGCGAAAGGGAGACAAATTCAGTATCTAGAATTATGGAGAGATGAATTCTAGTCCTTCAGTCACGTCAGCAGTGTGATCTTTGGAAAACAGACCTCCTCTGCCTCATTTGTATTAGAACAGAACCACAAAAAATATAGGGCACCCCAGTGGTTGGTGAAAGCCACTGCAGTGCAGAGGAACTGGATATTGCACCTCTAGCAATTTCCTTAGGGCATTAGCCTCAGGTTTTAAGGCAAGAACCGGACCTCTCACAGACCTATGTTGTTGGAGTGTACTTCTTTTCATTTATAGGTTAAGATTGCTCTTTCCGTTCCCAGCTCTTTGATAGACATGCTGAAGTCTGAACTCTAGTAGTAGCCTATAAGGTCAGCAAATGCTTGTGGCATGTGCTACTAATGTTTTTCCTATGCAAACATTTGTAACTGTTGCAATGCCAGTTTATTGATTGACTTCTGAACTTGGTTGCTGTTAGTACTCTGCAAGACCCCAGCCCCACAAAGCAGCTGAGCCGAAGCAAGGCAGTGAAACACAAACTTGGACGAGCTCGTTATGTTATATGCACCTTCAAACTGATCTTCACCTCTCATGGACCTGAAGTTTACAAGGCAAAAGAATAGTTAAAAGAGTTGGAACAAGTCACAGGGGGGTGAGAAAACAAAGAGGCTCATTAGACTTTATGCCTGCTTTTCAAGTATAAACAGCATAGTGCAGTTTTTGTTAATGCTTTGAATTTTAATTACATTCTGCCTTAACTAGTACACATCTAATCTTATCTTTTCCCACCTGGTATTAGAGAATGAATCTCAAGTTTAATTTAAAAACTGCACAAGATTCTGAGGAATGCTGGAGTCCATGTTTGTATGTAGGATACAAGTTTGCTCACCATTTCAAGGAGAGGAAAGATATTTTCTTTCTGAAGCACATCAGGGACTTGATTTACTATCCACAAAGCAATTAATAAGGCATTAGTATATATGACTGCATTCAGTGTGTGCTGACAAGTCCACATGCTTCTGCATAGAACATATTTTCTTCTGAATATGACATCTTTCTTAACCACCAAAGAGTATAAATATTGGTCTTAGTGCTTGAACAAGTCACATCTCAAACAAGTGAATCATATTTTTAAAGCACCATGCTAAACTGTGGAATTACTGAATTTCTGTACAGATCAAAGCTGTGACAAATTTTCATGTTGCGTTGAACATGGCCATATCCATTTCTTCTGTTCAAGCAGACAGTATTCCAGAGGGTATCGCAATGTGCTTCAGAATAAGTTCTCTTTCTTAAAGTTATTCTTATTGAAAATAATACAGCATCACAATTTAAAGCTTGAGCCAATTGAAAAATTTTTCACAGAAAGTTTCCTCGGAAAATGCCAATTTTACTGAGACACAGTCCTGCTTTGAAATTCTCTTAATTCTCTGGTGCACTCCACAGCCCGTTTCATTGACAGTGGGCTATTTTGGGAGTCAGAGTGACTGCACAGGGACCTAGCACAAACTGTTATTATGCACTTCGTCTTTATTCTTGTGCCTTAGTCTAGCAACTCCCTCCATCACAAGGTGTTTTTCTTACTGAATCTGGTCTCAGATAGGAGCAGTAGTATCAGCTGAGCAGCAGAAGTGCTGGGACATTATGGAACAACACAGTGCAGTAAGTGCCAGAGATATACGCTAATGCAGAGCTCAGAGATTTTCACAAAACAGAGCTGATTGCTGCTCTGCTGGTATCATCCAACTTAGAGTGATTCCTAGCAGCTGACAATCAAGTCTAAGATGTTTTTCTCACAACAGTTCTACATAACCAAAAGTTTGGTAGCAGTACTTCCAGGACACCTGTAATTGCTTTGGAGAGCATTCTGCTAGGTCAGATCTAAAAGCCTTTATGGTGAATATTGGCTATTTTTAGATGTGATTAAGTGGAAACTGATGAATCATTCAGGCTTGAATTTGACACAAACAGGTAGGAAAGTAGTTTTTGTTTATTTTTTCCAGGGTAAGAAAATAATTGTGGTCAAAACCAGAAACTGAATGAATAATGAAAATTGCTTTAACTTTTTTTAATATAAAGGATACATATGGGACATATTTGTGCTCATACACTTATGTATCCAAAAGTAAAAATTGTGTAAATTAGTAGGAATTGGAGTACTTGGGGAAGTGTGTGAAGATTCTGCAGACTCTTTATCTCGGAGTGAATTATTGTCTCAATGTCACTTTTGTGGGTGACTCCAAAGGGTATTTAAGAAATTATATGGAAGAAAAATGGTTTTAAAAAAAGCAGAAAGTGCTGAATCTTAATTTACTTACTCCAGAGCTGAATGGAAAAACCATTAGGGAAGATAAGCTGAATAGGTTTGGCAGCCTGTACCACAATAAACATTTCCCATAGCCCATGCAGACAGAGCAGTTAATAGGAAACAATACTGGTTTTGTTTTTTTTTTTCCTTGAAACTGATAGTAGTAGATATGTTGTTAGGAAGTGTTAATCTGATGTAAGACACAATTATTTCATTTATTAAATGTTCTTCACTACTGCTAACAGCTGGGAAACCAAGAGTAACAGGTAAAACACATCCTCCTGATGCATGGGGAGCCATGTTTATAGAGTAGGTTACAAATTAGCTCCTGAGGTTATTAGAGAGTCACAGTGTATCTTCCTGGGATAGTCGAATAGCGGTGCTGGTGTGAGGTGGAGGGCAGCCGCCAGGCGCACACAAGAGGCGCAGATCAGAATTCACGGCAGGAGCGATCTCCAGCACCCACAGTGCCCTGGCAGCCTATCCTTGCTGGTAGGTCCCACTTCTGCTCTCTGAGCTGCCACCACACTTTACCTTTGCTCAATTTTAAGCACAGGTATGAATTATCCCACTGCCAGCAATGGAATTGCTCATGTACTTGCACCATTTCCCATAAGTAAGTCTGAATGAAAAGAGGACTGCCACAAAATGCTAGATTTATTTTCCAAAGGGACACATGCATGGTTAAATTATATTTATGTTATGTATCTGTTTTTATCTATCTGCCTATTTTCTACAATAAATCAGTGCCACAGGATTGTAAAATAAATATTTACATGAAGTATATAGAAGAGGTTACACAAATTAGGTTATATTGACATTGCTGATCTGTTTTATATTGATATTTATGCTATTTGGTTTGTTACAAGTGAATTAATTTATAAATACCTTGTTTCTTAAAGCAAGGTCTATTTAATAGCAAGTATTGAGGTCATTTTTCTGGCATGATATTTCATGGAAAGCTTGTTTTTAACCAAACTAGCAGTTTTTGGAGCACAGCTTTACTCAAAATTTCAGTATTTCTGAAAGTGATATGGAGATTTGGTAGCATATTGGAGTCTGATGCACCTGTAAATAAATCAGATACCTGGGGCGAGAGGAACTTTTAGGAATCGCCCTGGGTCAGGTAATTCAGTTGTGGCATATCTTTCATAAAAGCAATGAGGAATCTCAGTAAGTTAATAAACTTGCAAGTCATCAGATTTTCCACATGCAGTCATGTCCTGTAAGTGCAATAGAGTGTATTAATAGTACTCTGATGTAACATTTTCCAAGTGTTCTGTAGTAATACTGGTTGGGTCATGTACTTCTAACAAGCATTAACATTCCTTGGGGAAGCCTCAGGGTTTGAAGTGCCTTATACTACCATAAAATGCGGAATAATCAAATCTGTGAAGGACAGGCCACTGTGAGCCTGGCAGGAATATATGACACTTGTGTATTGTGTAACAGGCAATTCCTCTAGTTCTGTGATGAACTGGAGGGAATTATTTTGAAGTATATGCATTGTATACATGAAACAGAACATAACTTCATGTAACATTCAAGTTTCCTACTTAATCAATACATAACCATGGTGGGTTCCTGGAATGGAAAAGAACTGAAATTGCTGCTGTCACCCCCAAATCTTTGCTTGATATTCTTTCCTCCCCTAATGTTTTTTTTTTCAGTAGCACCTGGCTCCCCAATCAGTTGTTGGACAGTCAGGGTAATATTCTTTGTTCCACGGTATGGAGAAGGTGATGATCAGGTGCCACACAGGTGCCATTCCCACAGGTTAGACTTTTGGTGTAGACATCATAGAGTAGGAACCTGACAGGTGGCTGGGACTGAAGAAGAATTGTGTCTAGATAACATTTGTTTAGTCTGCACACTGTTATTTGAGGAAAATACAAATCCATAGTTGAAAGATGCAGCACTCTCTCATACAGTTTTAGTTAAGAGAAATTCCAGTTGAAGGTAACGTCTTCCCATTAAGTGGACCATAGGGGCAAGGTTCATTCTTTCTGTTTTTAAGAACTGTTACTATTTCACAACAGCTATGTCTTTAATTGATGCCAGTATAACTTGCCCGTCAATATAGCTAATAGCCAATGCCACTGCGAATGTTGGAAGGTATTGCTTAGTAGCCTATAAGCATGTTTATATTTCATCTCCAGACTCAGTCTGAAGTCTCACCCTGCCTAAATACATACTCAAAGTTCGATACAGCCCCTTGCTGCCGGGATGCTCAATAAATCCTTACACATAGATGTCTTTCCTGCTTTGTCTGCAGTTAAGGATGCTTCTGAGCAAAGCTGCTTGTTAAAGTATGTATCTGCAGGTTCACATCTCCTGCGATAGTATGTCATGGTAGCCTGTTGCAGTTCCTGAGCTCTGCAACGACAGGTCATCTCATCCCATCTTATAGGGAGACATTGCTCACAGTCCTTGAACTACAAAACCTTTTAAGTCAGGGACTGAAATATTTTGTTCTGTAAAGAGCTTCCCACATACACTTATATTCTACATATGATCATCTACAAGAACAACTTATGTTTTACAGATTATATGACCTTCCAAGTATATTTTAATATGGAAAAATTAATTGATGCAACTATATACAAGGAATGAAATCTGATTTCAGTTAATATCATAATCCATGTAATAGATTAACATCTGGTTCTGACTCCCCAAATCTCAGCTTCCAAACTCTTCAGAAATTAATGGGAAAGTCAGTAGAAAACTTTTACATACAGCATAGTATTAATTCTTCATGTCTGTTTCATTTTACTTTATTTAGACTTGAAAGATACTCTGTTTTACCTCATCACCTGTAATGGGAATCACATCACTACCTCCTCATGTAACTCAAAAGAGAACATTGAAGGAAAACAGCCAGAGAAATTCAACCCAATCCATGTCATGAGTTGTATAAACCAGTTTTTGTACCTTCCAGTGGTATGACCTTTTCCACTACCTGTTGTCTGAGGCACTTTAATCAGTGGATTTAGAATTTATTGTACAATACAGCTTTTCTTTTTCAGACAGCAAAAGCCTTGTTAATCCCCTCTTGTGAGGCAGTGTAGAATTTGGCCAATCTAGGAAACTCCTTGAGTTTGTTGTTTCAGTCCTAATATCTCACACTGTGGGTGTTTTGCAGTTGATTTTGATGGGATCAGATATAGACCTTGAATCAGCTCCATTCACTTTATTGATAACTGATTTATTGATAATTAGAAGATATTAACTGAAATACCAAAAGTGCTAATCACTGTTGCTATGTATTATTATCACTGGGCAGGGAGGATAATAGTTACTCCTTACAGAGTTTGACATCCAATGATGTGAAGAAAAATCCCTCTGTCTGAATTGGTGTCATGGTCAGGTAACCACCACTTCCAAGGGAAAAGTGTGGCTGGAGAGATGGAAACCTTCAGAGGAGCTCTTCAGGTGTTTGCGAAGACCCTGATTTCAGAGGTATTTATGGGAAAAAAAAAATATTACACAGGCATGAACACTATCTATATGTGGCTTTCTATTTCTTAAATTTGTTTGTGTTGTGATATGTGAGATGTTGCCATTTTATTTGGCAACTGTATTGGTACATATTAGGTAATAGAGTGTCAGGGCACTGCGAGGGCTGGGGGGTCCCTGGGCATGGCATTTGTAATCATTCATGGTAGGTAACTGCTAATACAGAGTAACTATTTTTACTCTTTTTTAATGCATTTAAAAGCATTTTGAAATTAAACCTCCTTGCTTCTATTATTTTTTTTTCTTTTGCGTGGAATGATTATTTGCTGTTATCCTGAATATGTGAATGTCACACACAAGATATTTTGTGCCCTTGTAAATTCAGCGGGCATTTTTGGCACCTCAATATTCCATTGATGCAGCTGGTACTTTACACTCGTCATTTAAAAAACCCGGTATCTTGCCAAATTACATGAAGTCTAATTTGGCCTTTATCTCTGTACAGCTAAAGTGGTGGTATAACAACCTTTTCCCTGTCCAGAAGAAAGTGAATGCACAGAGTGCTCAAAGCTCTCAGATTTATATCTCTCAAGATCAAAGAGCTAATCATAACAAATTGATTCCTTTTTCATGAGCAGTGGCTCTTCATTCTGGCCACAGTTCAAGAAAATAATCACAATCAGAAAGTTTGAGTACTTATGACCCAATTTATATCTCAGGTATGCAGGTGATAGCAAGGGTACAGGCAGGTCATTGCCTTGATTGCAGTGCAGTGTCACTGCGTGAGCAATGGCACAGCTGCACCGTCCCCTCCAGACAGTGCTCGTACATGCTGCTGGTGACTTCTGCTGTCCCCCACCATGTGCTCGGGTTTTTGTCAAGGACGGTATATTCGTGGTCTAATGTATTTTAAAGAACATTTAAATAAGACATGTGTTTGTGGCCATTAGGACCAGAAGGGTAGAGACTAGCCTTGAAAGGAGGGCAGAAGCTTTGCAAGAGAAGCAGCTGGTGACAGAAGACAGATTTTGGCAAGAATGAGGGAAAGGAGGAATGTCATAAAAAGAAGCAGGGCAATGCAGGAAGACAAAGCTTTATTTCACATAATCTGGGTTGCTGGCTTCCTGAAAAGCTGCTTTTCTAGTTTGCTGCCCACCACACTGTGGCAATTCTGCTCTCGCCATACAGGGGTGTGCATCGTTATCTCATACAGCTGGCAATGGAAACCCCATTGCTTTAGTTCTGCAGCTGAACCTGAAACATTTCTGTATGTTCTGTATGTAAGTGTTAACCAGTAGAAATGGTCCTGAGGTAGCCCAGAAGGGAAAGTGGAGCAGTCCACTGCAGTGAGTCCTTGTGAGACATTAGTGTCCACTTTGGTGACTGTTGATGTTCACAGAAGATATATGCTTTGCAGTTGAGCACTACACTGGGTCCGCAGTCATGACCCAAACTGGAGGCATCTGTGCCTAGGCAACGAGGCAATCCTGACTGCCCTGTGCCATGCAGGAGGGTGCCTGCATTGGCTAGTGCACATAGGCTGGGACTGGAGTTCCTTCATCCCCTTAGTAAATCAAAGCCTATCACAACTTGATTCAAAGCATTCCTCAATAAATGAGCCTTTCAGCTGATGTCAATAGGATTTCTAGTTTCTTTCCCATTCCTCAGCATCCTTGCATCCCCAGAGAATATAATCAAGCACAGTAGACTGTAACAATCAGGGCTTGGAGATTCTGTAGCGTTCAGGCACAGCCTTGAGGAGTCATGTTTGCTGACATTAAGTTGACTACAGCTTTACGGTCATTTTACACATGACAGCATGTCAGCTGTGCAAACCTCGCTGGAACAGGAGACTGCCTATGACTAGCTGCTGTGAAATTGAAATGATTTGTCTGTGTCTACGTGGACTGAAAATCATAGCTATTGTTTGCTAGTTGTTGCAATTTCTCAAGCTTCTTTTCTAATTCAGTGTAATTTTGTACTGGAGACAAGGCATTAAGGGGGTTCATGATGCAGGTGTCTGCCAGACCCCTGCTTCATCAGTGCCTCCCACCAGCCTCCCATCAGATTTAATGGGCTTCACCTTGAAAGCACCAGATCATATTGTATTTTTGTAGCTTCAATAGAATTTATTCCAAGAGAAATCTGTGCCATTGCAGAGGGAAGTATTTCTCAAGGTCACTTAGGGTAACAGAAGTGAGCTCTAACTGACGTGCTTTCTGTGAACAACCTGTGGATTAAGGTACCATTTAGCGTAACTGGTGTAGAGTTTGGGCCCATGGGTTCCTGTGCTTTCAGTGTAATTGTATAGATAATGATGGATGTGCTAGTCTGCACCTTGAACTGAAGCAATTAGTAAATAGTGATTACTCCTGTTCTCATTTTTCAGACTTAACAAAGCTATATAAAGTTTGTGGTGTAGTTAAACAACCAGACAATACTTTGAGTATGGCTTTTGAACAAAATTCTATGAAGTCAGTTATATTTTGCTTTAAATTAGCATACAAAAATTGAAAATGTTTTAACCTATTCTTTTTAACCGAAAGCTACAGAATTCCTCTATGTTCCATAACCTGACCACTCCGTGTGTCACAAGGAAAACAGAAATGCTTTATTTTAAGTTTTTGTGATATTCTATTTCATGTGACTTGAAGTACAATAAAGGTTGGGATAAACAGACTTTATGCAACACCACATCCTACTACAGAACATTTCATAAGAGAAAAGGAATAAAGACTCCCACTGAAAAGCTGCTGGTGTCAAATAATCATTTATTCTGCTGTTGTTGACTTGCCCCCATCTAAATGACAGGGGCTTAGCTACCAAAAGGAAACAATATTCCAACAAGTGCCTGTGAAACCCTGAATAATTCTTGTCACATCAAAAGCCTATGTGGAACTGTGTGCTTTTGGCTTTAGTGTTCTTTTTTTTTCTCACACATACAGAAACAATAAATGAGGAAATATTTATGCTTATCAGAAAGAAGGCTAGTTTTTACAAACATCCTTTCTCAGCACATCAATGGATCTTAAACTGCATGTCTGAAGTTAGGATGAACTTCAGGCTTGATGTCACATATCGTGCTCAAAAGTTTTTTCATCATGCTTTCCATGTTCTTGTGGTAGCTTCTAGTGAGGTTTCGGACAGTTTCTGTTGTTTGCTCTTCTATTTTAGCAGAGAGGTTGCCTTGGGAGCCCATTACCTGAAAAGCAGAAGTCCTCTGAGCAAAATAAAGGGTTATATATGACTATGTTTATTGTACTTTTCTTTATCATCTAGTATAAACATAACAGAAACATGTCAAAGTGCTTCCTAACAGTAAGGGTATGAGCTAGGTTGAACTGTATGCATAAAAACAGGATTAAAGGGGACTCTTTCATATGCTCATTAGCAATGGGAATCTCCCCATATAATGAAAATTTCCCAGCTCACTGTGGGAACAACACTGTACATGTTTTGTCTTTTATATCTCTCATTTTAATTTGTTTCTATTTTAATGACTAGTCAACTAAGTTCCATTACCAGTGTGCTACATTTGGCCTCACTGAGAATGAATGTGAGCACGACTAAGGAGGAAAACACGGGAAAGCCTTCCTGACAATGCATAATTACAGTTTCAGAGTACTTGAAATGTCTTCAGCAGTTAGTGATGTATAACCTTCAACAAGCCTCAGACAAGGTCTTTTAATGTTACATTTTCTTATCTGGCAAAATACCAGACAGCTTCTGGCACAGTTAATATCAGGACATTCGCTTTGAATTTAATTGACTCTAGACTTGCTGAACATTTTAGCAAGGTTATGTTATAAACAGATGTACGTGTTCCAAATCCGTTACTTTGCTCCGTCCTTCCCCACTGCCCCAACATCCCTCGAATTCTTCCCTTACGGAAAAGTCCTTCAGATACTGGCAGAGAAATTGGTTTCCAGCTAAAGAATTCCAGGGGAGAGCAGAAGACATTTCTGCACACTGACAGAGTAAGAAAGGAATAAGTAACATATTCTTCTTGTTCCTGCCATGGTCCTCTGGGGTGGACTAGCAGCTGAAGCTAACCTGTGATGTTAGTGGGATACCCAGAGGATGACCAGAAACAAAGGAAGAATCATTAGCTTTATTTTCCACATGATTTCAGCCCAACTTGGGCCTTAAAAGAGGAAAAGCAGCTGAGTTAAGATCTTTTGCAGAAATCACCTTTGGAATTCTATTTATCAGTACCTGGAAATGTAGTTTGTCCATAATCCAGATGTAGACTGCTTTCCAATTTGGGAGAAATACAGGGCATAGACATAAGTGTAAATATCGGGAAAAGATTACAGTTTTCTATAGTAACTATTTTTAGTTGGCATTTTATTTTAGCTTTTAGACAAATTGTAAGGGTCTCATGTGGGAAAGATTGTACAGCTTAGACCAGATTTATGAAGCTGATTTTTTCCACTGGAGAAAATAACTTTCTAGAGATCCCAGATGGTTGTGTGTTATCCAGCTACTAAATACTTTTGAAAAGCTTCATGAAAAGCATTATAATTTTAAGAATAGCCTCTGCAGACTGGGAACCCGCTCTCTCAGTTCATGCTAATACTGTAACTTGAGATAGTTGATTCTTATTCTTCTATGTATTTTTTCCCCCTTTTTCTGCTTCTGAATTTTAAGACCTTTTTCTTCAGAATAGATACCATGCTGCTTAGTCTATGATTTCTGCTGACCTTCAAGGTCTGTCCCTTCTTTTGCCCATACTGGTTTTATGCTAGTGTCATTCCAAAGTCGCTAAAACGTTACATTGACTTGGAAGCCATAAAATTCAGAACTAGGCTGTAGTACATCTCCAGAGTTTAGTGATCTCAGACCCTGAGGACAAACGCCATGAGCACTAGCAAAATTGATTTGAGATCTGGGCTTAAGTTCTGTATGTTTTGAAAAAAGATCTTGCATATTGTGACTCTAACCTCAAATTAGTCGTTGTTTTCTGTTGCTGTTGTTGTTCATCCTGGACTGACGTGGAACATCTCATAGCATGAGAAAATTTACCCGTTTGGATACAGCAATATAAAGTAAGAGGAGGAATAGCATTAAATGAGGCTGTGACAAAGAATCAAAAATACTTGTGTCCGAATACCGGAGCCAGTAAACTGAACTGGGCATCAGATTTCCCTCTGCACTGGCTTAGCTGGAACTCCTGACTGCCTTCCAGGCACAGGTTAATAATGATGAAATTTGCCTGGGTAGATAAATGTTCGACATAATGGGGTCAGGGAATGTGAAGGAGGACTGCAATGATCTTGTACCACATGCTGTCAGTTGAGGAGCAATATGTGCTCTGTCCTGCTTGTGTGAAATGTTCAGTCAACAAACAGTGGCCTTTCCCTGCAGCTTTAATTTTGTTTGTGATGAAAAAATTGAGTTCACACCAAAGCAACATCTTTTCTCTTCCGGTACTTCAGACCTAAAACAAGAAGTCTGGCTTGACTGAAAAGGTGAACAAATTTCAGAGGTGTTTTTACTTTATTTTAGTGTTGGTAAACATCTGAAATTGTACATATGAGACAATTCCACCTGGCCTGGCTGTGTGACAGTGTGTCTGGAGGCTGGCAGTGCATGTTAGAGACTTTGTGTATATATCTGTTCATAAGGCTTGTGATCTCTGCTGGAAAATGTTTTATGTGAAGTGTGACTGAAATGACAGGTTTGTAAAGCAGTTTTTATTTGACCTCTTTGGCTTTTTTTGTGACTGCTTTTGCACATGTAGTTTCCTCACCTATGCACAAAACAAACCAGGGTAAAAACAAGAACAAAAACCTAAGAGGAAGGTCACCAAGTAAAAAGAGAATGGTATTTGGACCTTCATGAAAATACTAGATAAAACTGCAAGATGGCATAAACTTATAAAATGTACTATAATTCAGATATGAAAATATCAGCCAGACCACATTTGCTATGAAAACATAGTGAAAAACTCAAAAGTTTTGGTGATTTCAGTTTAAAGATGCACTCTTGTATGCAGTCAAAAAAGTCAGTGAAAGTGGAATGGAAATAGAAATATTTTAAATCTTTACTTTTACTGAAACATCCACCTTACTGAAACCTCCAGTTTCAAGACAGGAATGAGGTCTGTCTGGAGTTAAAGAGGACGCAAAGGTGGTTTTCCTTAAGGGAGATAAGTCTTCAAAGTACAAGCATGAACCAAATACAGAATCTGGACAAATTTAGTGGTGAAAGTCCACAATACCTTCTACAAATGCATTCAAAGCCTGTGAAGAAGTCAAAATGAAGCATATACACATCATAGGTGATATCTCTGAGTTTAATCAGTATGATCACGTTGGTTTGCTGAGGTCTCCATGTAACACTGTTTGAAGCAATTTGTTTTGCCCTTGACCAGACCAACACTGCAAAAGAACATATGCAGGTTTCTTACTTACATTTGTTTGCTTGTTCCTAAATTCCTTCTCCCTCTGTAATCGGTAGTGGTCTATCTCAGCTATGGCTTCTTCTTTGGCCTGCTTCAGCCTCTTTCCCTTTCCTAATGGAGGAAGAAACAGGGATTTACTTCACACTTGTCACTGTATCCCAAAAGATGAATCTCTCTAAATCAGAGGTATTTTACCCGGTGTAGTAAAATGGACAAAGCTTCAAGCAAAGTCAACAGCAGCTTTATTTGAACAAGAATGGTCAGAAGAGCCAAAGTGATTTAGGTAGGGTACTTTTCGACTGAAGGCCAGTCACGCAAGTACCCATCTTCTGAGACCAACTCCCTGTGCAAAAAGCACACATCAAATGAAAGGCTTGTTGGTTTGCTAAGAACAGAAGTCTTTTTGCAACTACACATTTTCTCATAACGCAAATGCTTTTTTTTTTTTTATCACAGCTTGGTGTTTAAATAAATATCTATCTTTCCTTCATCAGCAATAGTAGCAGCCAGATAACAGATTTTAGTTGTCACTGATGGGAAAAGACGTTATTCTGTAAGATTTGCTGTATTGATTGGTTGCCAGCATCCCTTAATCCTACACCAACTGGATTCTGCTTAGAGCTGGCAGATTTCCAAAGTACTGCAAGATACATCTTAACCACTACCAAACCAAGTTGCAACCTTCAGCCTGTGTCCTCTTCCCCACCCTTTTCCCCTAACATTTGTTAAATGCGGAGGTGAGTGGTTAAGAGAAAAAGGAGGTCAATGGTATTCTCTACCAATGTATAGAAAATATGAAAGTGCTTAAAAAGTGGGTTTTTTCCTTTTCTTTTTAAACAGGAGGGTGATCTGTAAGGTTACATTTTAGGCTGTAGCAGAAACTAGAGCATTCCTCCTGAACAGGCTTGTTTTCTCCTTTCCAAATTTGGAGCTGATCAGCCTTTTATAGAGTTTTCCTCTAGGAGCAGAGCCGGGGTGTGTGTGTGTGTGGGTGTGTGTGTGATTCTCTGGAGCTGGAAGTCAGGGGGAGTGACTATGATGAATTACAAAATTAATTAATTTTGTTCACTGTGAATAGTTACTTTGTCTTAGTTAAAATGCTCAGGGATTGTCAAATCAAGCCCATGTAAGTCATTGCAGGACTGGGCATAAGGTAGTTCTTAGATCTCGCAGGGGTGTCACATAAAGGATAGGAGTAAAAGGTTTGACGGGAATGTGATGCTTAAGTTTTTACAGGAAGCAAGTGTTGAACATGTCATAACCACCCCACCATGATGAATCTCTGTCTGCCTGTTTTTTATAAAGTTAGTAAAGTTGCATGGATCTCCACAGGACTCTGCTACGCTATTTTGTGATGAAAAAGTCACTTTCTAACTGATGAGGCTGTAAACTTCTTGCACTGAAAGTTTATACGTTACATTTGAGACATCTGGGCTAATGCTGATTTTTGCGGTCTCTTCTGCTGTACAGGTAGAATTTTAGGAGCGGGAGGGGATAAGCTTGCTCCCTTTTCTTGATGGGAGAAATGTCTTAGATGGCTGAAAAAGCTATTGCTTAGTTGCTTAAATTAGGATATCACAAGAATGAGAGAGTGGAGGCTAAGCAACTAAAAAAGGCATTTTGATCTGATGTGTGAAACATCAGTTTATTTATTTATTTATTTATTGCAACCTCCTACTTAACATCATTGAGCAATATGAATACTTTTTTAAGTTTTTTTGTGTGGTTTTTTTTTTTTTTTAATCTTTCAATTCAAGCACAAAAGTTGAAAACAGTACCTTTTCTAAAATCCTAAGGAACATTCTCCAACTAGGCTAGAAAGTTGAGTATTGGTATTTCTGATTTATTTTCTCCAGGCTGCTACGTTGGATTGGTTACACCTGTGCTGGACTAATGAAGCCATATCAGGTATGGCATATAGCAATCTTCTTCCACTGAGCATGGTACAATGAGGAAGCTGAATCTTGGGAGGAAGATTGTTGTTTTTGATACATCTGAGGTTCAGCAAAAGCCTGGGTAAAATGCCTGATCCATTAGTAAATTATTTACCTAGTTGACAGCTCCTTCTAAAGTCATTATCTGCAGATGAGTGAGTAGAAGCAGAGAGATGCCTGAAATGTGAATTTCTTTTTAAAGTCTTGGACTGTTTGATTTTGTGGATGTGCTTGGATGTATTGTAGTACCTGGGGTGCATGATTCTATGAAGGCTTTTTACAGGAAGGAGGAACCTGGTGAGGAACTAGATGGCATTACTGACTCTCAGTTCATCAGTGCAGTGCTCTCTTGTGTAGTTAATTATATATATTTCTCAGAGTCCTTCTGCCACCGAGGCACTCTGCTTAAGTATAAAGGGGCAGAGAGGCAGTTTAAAATCTAGCATGTACTTTCCCAGAGTTTGTACTTGTTTGATAAGGGCTGATTCCCTCAGCTTCTGCTACTCATTGTATGAAGTCTTGGGACCAGTATGCGTGAACTGACAGATTTGTGTAAGAGCCTGATGTCAGTCTGGACAGCAAAATTTGGAACCAGGTTTAGGTTTGTATTCTTTGAAGTTTCCCTTTTTCTCCTTTCCAAATTTGGAGCTGATCAGCCTTTTATAGAGTTTTCCTCTAGGAGCAGAGCTGGGGGGGGGGTGTGATTCTCTGGAGCTGGAAGTCAGGGGGAGTGACTATGATGAAGCTCTGCCAATTTCACCAGCTGAGGAACTAGATCTCTATAGCAAATTAAATTATTTCAAAATCAGTGGGACTTTAATTTCAAATTCCATCTGGGGGGCCATCTGTAGTAAATATGTTGCATATTTGGCCACTGGATAGATAAATAAATCTATTTAAAATGCACAAAATGGAAAGAGATTAACTATAAAACAACAGTTCATTTGCCTCTGACAATGTAGCTAGTGAACCAAGAAGTATATATACATACATGTCAGCTCTTGACAATGCGCTGGAGTAAGCACGATACATAGGATGTCACTGTAGGGTGGCAGCCATTTCATTTTTCCATGATGCCTTTAGGATTGGCACAGCAGGAACCTGCTGCTTCCTATTTAATTAAGTGGAAAAGCTGTGAGTAAATTACTGCTAGTTCAACAACGTTGTGGACAGAATCGGCAACTGCCAACATATGTGATAGTGCATATGCTGCACCTGATTAAGTTAAGCAGAAACTAGAGCTTAACCTGCTGTTTCAATAGAGACAAACCAAAATTAATTAATCAGTCTGTTATTAACCACTTGTCTGCTACTGTAGTTGTGCAATACGGGATTGCTTTTTCAAAGTCTTACTAATCTTCTGAATGGGATTCTCTGCAGAACACAGCTGAGCTGAAATCAAATCTTACACACTGAAGGGTGGCAGAGCATTGAAATTCAGCCAAGATCATGCAAAAAGAGGGCAAGAAATACAGGAGGATGGGTAAACCAACCTGTCCCTATGACATTTCCTCTAGGATCATAAAGGTGAGGTACAGAAAGCTCCAAGTTTGAAGAGACATTTGCCACAAAGGGCATGCTGTGGGGGCCAGGTTAGCTGCTGCCCCAATGTCCTTCCTTTCTGTCCTTGAAGATAGGGAGCAGCAAAGCAGCTGTGCTATGCCTGGTTTCCTTGTCCACTGTTGTCCATGATTATGGTAGCTGACAGCCTATAAGTTTCTGTGCATTATGTTAAATTGGGCAAATCTTAACCAACTTTCTGTAACAAGTCAGCCTTGTGTTAGATTTTCTCACTAACATGGGAACGCATTATTAGCATGGAGAAAAGTTGTATTCTTCTTTCTAGGTATTTCTGTGATGTTAATGAAATACCTAGCTCTGGTTAGATCCAACACAACTGGGGAGGATTTTTAGGTTGTTGGGGTTTTTTAGGTCTTGGAAGAAAAAGACAGTAGAAAGCAAAAATGTTGCATTCTAATTTGCTCAAAGAGTAAGTTATCTTACTTTCCAAAAACTGCCATGCTAAAATTTGCTTTCTGTTTTCAAATGTATCATCTAGGCTTCTAGCTGAACGTCTGCATAAAAATCATGTCATATGAAGAAGTTGCCAAAAATTAATCCTATTTTCTTTAAATAGGACCATTTCAATTGTCTTCAAGAGTGTTAAGTTGTCTGCAAAATGGGATTTAAGGATGCTCATTTTGAGAAGATTATTTTGCACTTTTAATAAAATACAATAGAAGCAGCTGATCAGTCCGTATAGCTTTTTCAGTAGATAAAATATGTCCTGGATATTATCCAAGAGAGTGCCATGGATATAATTCTGTTTACAATATCTTATTTTGATTAACATTTGTTTTTAATCTGATTTCCTGAAATCTTTCATCTGAGTTTTCATTTTATTAGGCACTAGAAATTCAAGCCAAGATATAAAAATCTATAGGAAAACAAGTTTTGCTAAACTCAGTGTTCATGACACATTTGTTTCCCTTATTTTACCCAAAAGGATTTTCAGGAACTGATGTCTTGGCTCTGACAATGCTCAGAGCCAAATTATGCTTAAAGCAATAATGATAGATAAAGCACTGCTGTGTATAAAAGGCCAAAGGATTGCAGACTGTTTTGGTTTGTCTTTTAATCAATTCAATAGTTTCAGCCTTGCATGTGTACATTTACCAAAAAACTATTAATAATTTGCCAGGTATAAATGACATCAGCCAATGATACAGTAAAGATACTGCAAGCCAGGATAAAGGGTATTGAGCAAGAAATATGAAAAAGCATGTACAGAGGAGCTTTAGCTATATTTTTGCTTTGCATCATGTCTATAAATATAACTTTATTTATTTGCTAATTTTTCAGTTATCCAAAGTGGATTTTGCATTACAAACAGCTGCACATATGTCAGCAAAACCTAGGCCCATTATCTGTTTGTATACAATATTGTGTGTTCACGCTACATTTTGATCTGGTTATCTGAGTATCAACTGTAAACAAGTTTGCATAAGGGTAGTTTTGCTAATCACATTTTCTTGAAAATGACTTTTCCTGGTTGTGTCCCATGAACAATCTGCCATTCATTCTTCTCACATTATGAAGTAAAATAGAATAGTCAGACTCATTTGTATAGTGGTGTTTGCTGTGCAATGACTGTTTGCAGTGACAAAGGAGGTCATAATGTACAGTTTAGCAAGGACGGGACTGCGTGAGCACTCACTGGATGGGTTCATTGCTTTCACTTGCAGCCCAGATCCGCAGAGTGCCCAGCCCTGAGCAGAAGCTGCTAATCTGAACTGGTACCAGCTGGATCTGGGCTGGCATTTTCTGACATGAAGCAGCATGTCCTTGCCTTGTTTCACTGAATTGTGTGTGCACAGGTTAACCGATTGCACTGGATATATTGGTTGCATTTTATGTATTTGCTTTTATCTTAGTTTTTATGCTCAGAGACAAACTATGCAATCCTTTCTGCTGATCTGACTGCAGAATCACTCTGGGGAAGATACTGTTGAAGTAATTCTGACTTGGCATAACTGGATTTGGTACTAAAAGAATCCCTTTTGTCCTTATCCCACAATATTTAAGTTATGCTGGTATAGTTAAGTATCTAAGGTGGTGTAGTGGCATTGCTATGAAAAATATTTAAATTAAGGGCAACATGGAAATTTTTTTATTTTTTTGTAGCTTCACTGTGAACCTCTTGTAATGTTGAATATAATAATGACTGTCTAGGCATTATTATTCTGTTAGATTAGCTGTAATGCTTGGTTTAGCACAAAATCCAGGGTGGACTAGTCCTTAGAAAAACCCAAATCAGGAACATTAAGGCCCTACCTTGCATGTGTGATCATGAAATATAAAATTCACAAGAGCTTTGCTGTTTGCACCCTAGTAGAAACTGTTGGCAGCATTTAACATGAACAAAAAGATCTACCAAAGGCTTTAGGCTGTAGATGAATATGCCACTTCATTAGTTATTTAAATTTTTTGCCCTTGATCTGCTATACCAAGGAATAAAATCTCTTAGAAATGCTTGAGGTTTTTCATGGGATCACACAGAGCTGCTGAGGCTGGAAGGGGCCTCCAGGGTCTGCTCCAACCCCCTGCTCAGAGCAGGCTTGGCAAGGGCAGCTTGATCAGGGCCATATCCAGCGTGTTTTGAATATCTCTGAGGATGGAGACTCCACAGCCTCTCTGGGCAGCCTGTTCCTGGGCTTGACCTCCCTCACAGTTATAGAGTTCTTTTCTTATGTTTAAATTTGTGCTATTGCCTCTTGCCCTTTCAATAGGTGCCATTGAAAAGTCTGGCTCTGTTGTCTTTACCCACCCCCCCCAGATTTTCATGTATGAGAAATTTTTATTTTCCTTAATTTTTATAAAGGCAAAAAAATGTTTGGCCTTAAAAGTTATAGAGAAGAAATTCATACTGATAAAATATTTTTACTCCAAATATCTTTACTGAAAGCAAAATTTTTAGTAGCTGTTTTTCTGTAGCTGCTGAATAACTCCTACCACTGTATTAGTGTTGAGGTAAGCATAAGCAGTGGTTTAATTCAAGTTTCTGACTCAGAGGGGTCTGGAAGATATTTTAACTGTAAGAAGTCCTGTGCTTATCACAAGTACTTGGTGTGGGGCTGAGGTGATGACAGAGGAGTGGTTTTTGCAGAGTAGAATAAATGCATCTGTAACCATGTCTGGATTCTGCAAGACACTCATCTTCAGTCATTACTTTTATGTTACAATGATACCTTTTCATTTTTGGAGCTCCCTAATTTACAAAACCTCTTTTTAACTGGCTGTTTTAGAAAAAGCTAAACTGACTTTTCTGGTTTTAAAAACAAACCCAAATGAAATGAAAACAACAAAAATAACTGAAACCAAAAATAAAGGGTAATCAATATCAAGCTATCATAGCTAAAGGGCTGATTCTGCAGCCTGTGTTCAGACCAAACTCCCATTCCCTCCACTGGGTGCTGTGCCTTTCTAGGTCATATGTTTTCTTGCTTCTTGCTTTGGGGAACAGTGCATTTCCTCTGCCCTACATGAGGAGGGAAGAACCATCCCGCCCAGAGCACCTCATTTGGCTGTATAAGGGTTGAATCACTTCTTAATTATTCCTTGCTTTCAGGGGGGACCAGCAACCCCCAAACATGTCTTTTTTTGTGAGCCTTTTGTTTTATGAAAGTGGGAGATTTTTATTTTTTCGTCTGTTGCTTCTGCAAGGCACAGGCAGTTGCTGGGTGCTCAGGGAAGGGGTATTGCCTTTCTACTTATTTTTTGTATGCTGCTGTACAAATTAAAATGTCACACTAATAATTAATGAACACACAGCAGTGCTGATTTGTGTGTAGAAGGGATATAGAAACTACCCAAATTATTTTTGTTTAGCTTCTATTTCTCCCTGGAAAACAAAATATATTCTTTCATCACACTCTTGCTCCACATGACATCATCCTCATGCATTTTAGTTGAGTCCTGCAGGACAACATTGTTTCCTGCTGCTGGTTTCTAAATTGAGATAACTCCATGAAAGAGTATTAATGTTTCAGTGCTAATGCAGGTCAGTGACTCATGTGGTTGGTATCTACATTCAGGAGAATAACGTCACTATATTTTGCATTAAATCACTGGGAGATGAATGGAGACAATGAAGGAAATAGATAATGGAAAGACTCTGCCAGGAGACTTCTTTGATTTAAATTATTCTAGCAGACACATTCATTTTTATATTTGTTATTATTAATATTTTGCTTATATATGACTAGAATAAAAATATTTGAATTTATTATTATTGGATATCTACACATGCTTTGCCCTGGGCATTTAGGCATTCAGTAAACAAGATGTTTATTTTAAATTGAACATTTAATCACTTGCTGATTACATGTACCATGTAATAAGACTTATATGAGTGACTTACTACACATTGACAATGCTTGTGGTTGTACCATGACTTTGATTAGTATCATTGTGCTGAAGTCTCTCTTTGTTTTCATATAATTTTTTTGAAGCCCAGCTGAGCTTAGAAGGCAAGTTACTAGATTTCATAAGTAAATAGGAACCCTGAAAAATTTATACAAGACCTATAAAGAGAAATAGAGAGTTTGGTGTCTGGTCCTCCAGAGCTGGCAGCCAGAGGCGTGTAGGCTTCTAGTTTAAAATAGCTAAGGAAGGCTGTAGTGACATTATTGGCCTTGAGATAAAGCAAGAATAAGTCTAGCTGACAGGATGAATGTAACAAAGAAAACCTTATTTAACATAATAAGGCATGTGTGTGCATACACACAATCATACATGTGCACACAGAATTTTAAGCAAACTCTGAACGTTCAGGTTTGGTTAGATGCCTGGCTGCAGTCAAAGCACAGCACTAATGCAAGTGAGAAGAAAGAATAGGAGCAGTACAGCTGTGATGTATACAGATGAAATAATGCTGGTTTTCCCTGAGCCACTGTGATTCTGAAGAGCTTACAGCTGAAAACTACAGTAAAACCAGGCCAGCTACTTACGTTTTTTGGCTTCCTCCAGTTTGTCCTTGGCACGTTTTTCTGCCTGTAGAAGCTGCTGGATTCCCTGAGACTGGCTGGTCATGTTGATTGCTGAAGTCAGTGCACTTCTGCAGGGACTGGAGCTCGGAGGGAGTTTTATACAGCTGCCAGGCTCTTCCTTGTGCTTCTTGTTCTGTCTGTTATTACAACAACCTTCCAGATTGCACCAAACCAGCTGGCTCTGCCTGGATTGCTGCTGGGTGAAAAGGCCTGCTAGTGCAATCAGAAAAACACAGCAGCAAGGTTGAAAGGAATGTTCTCCCCTCCTCAGGGTCACAGAAAAGCTGAAGTATCTGATTAACACATTGGGAAAAGATGAGAAGAGCACTCCAAGTGGCTTGTAGTTTAATGGGGATTTTTTTTTTTTTAATCTTTTATTGCTGAAGCAGAATATAGTTAGTCTTGTTAGAGGAACTAAAGAAAAATAATTGTTTCTTGGAATTTCCTTTTAATGAAACTTTCCCTGAATGTGAAGAATCAGACTCAGTCAACAAGTAGTTTTGGTTGAACACAGTGAACTGGTTGTAGGATTCTGTTTGGTGTTACTTCTTAACATTATTTGTTAGAGTTTTTTCACTTAAAAAAAATCTTCATTAGAAATTAATTCATCAGAGACTAAAGTTTAAAAAAGCACATGGTGATTGAGGTGTGCTCTGTGCTGTAATCTGCCACGAGGGACATGAGTGCTGTGGTGGGAAGCTGTGGGATTAGCTCTAAGATACAGACACTGGAAAGGTATGACTGGTTAGGTCTTTCAAGTCCTAACACACACAAGAGCCAAATGAACATGTGAGCATGGCTGTAGATGCACATATTATTCCCTATGGTAGGAAAGACTGTTTTGTGAGCTACTGCATTAATAAGCAGCATGTTCATATTTTGAATCCTTATTAAAAAAACAACAAATCCCACTGTCACAGGTACTTCGGCCATTGCACAGGAGGGAGACATGTCAAGATGCATAAATAAACCAGATTTTTTTTAAATACTTCATAGCATGAGTAAAGCATATTTATTGCAAGTTCTTCTGACACAGGACCAGAGATCACCTTCTGATGTAAATGTTTTTTTCTGGCTGCAATTATATATAGAGAGATATATATTTATACATATATGTATATAGATATGATTTCTGCATATATATTATAAAATATGTATATATAAAAATTATTTGGTGCTCTCAGCTCACAGCCCTTCCTGTAAGGCCCTTTCTTTTCTGGGGCTTCTTAGGGCAGCTGTGCCATGCTATTTGCTTGCTGCAAGGCTGTTACCTGGTCCTTATAAAGGAAATGTGTACTGTTGTTATTGTTATGAAGTTTTTTTTTTTTCCCTAAATAGCTGCAGGCTTGAGGGAAAATGGAGGGAGAAGCCTTTTGCCCTATTACTATCCTCAGCTGTGCTCTGAATGACAGTAGCACTGAGACTTCGAAAAAGAAGTTTTGTTTTCTGATTTGTGCCATTGTGGAGTCAAATTCCACCCAGGCTCCCTGTCAGGAAAATGCCTATTTTTTACAGTGTATTAGTCACTGAGTTTCTTCCTTCATCCAGAAACTGTGTGAGATGCCTCCTCACCTCCAGCACTGAAATCAGAGGTCTGCTCTAGCTGCAAGAGAGCGGACATGGCACTATTTTTAGAAGATTTTAATGCATAGCCTTGAAGTTTATTTTATTCAGACATAGAAGAGGAAGTGATGATCAATTGTACAGAAAATGTGGAAATGGTAGGGTTAGGAAGCCTGTTGTGCCACTGGGGCTTAGCTCCAAATGATGTGACTGGCAAAGAAAAGCAGAAGTGGAAAATGAAAGTAAAAAATGAAGAGGTTTGGTTTACTTGGGACAGGAAACTTGGGCTCAGAACTTTAAAGCAAAAGTCACTTAAAAAATAAATAGGAAGTGAAAATGTCAGGCTTGTCTCAGACATCAAAAGTATTTTCCAGGCAGAGGGTCTTGTCAAGCAAATTTCATTGCTACCAGAAATGTTACAAAACTGCTAGTGAACTGTTGTTTCAGAGTTTCTGGACTTGGCTGAAAGCATCAGGATCAGACCCTTTGATTTTTCACAGCAGTTCTCAATGCTGTAATTATGTTACATCAGCCTCAGCAATGATCTGAATTTTGATATTTACAATCTGTTAATTTTAATTAGTATTTCACAGAAAATAGTTTTATATGATGAATTTTTATAGAAAAAAATACCACCGTTGAACAGATTACAAAGCTCTTCTATTGTTAAAAAATTCATATATTTCTTAAGGACATCATTTGAGCTGCAGATGTCACAGCTCACATATTTCAATGCTTTTTGGAATAATAATAATAATAAAAAAAATCTCATTTTATAATTTTCCTCGTAGTTAGTTCATATACAGTGTGGTGGCATGCCATGCTGCTACTCCTCATGGCATCAGGCAGGTACTGGTACACCTCCGCAGGGGAGAAGATGGTCATTTATTTTGGCTGGTGCTTATACACATTTTGTTAGACTCCACACAAAGTATTGCTGCTTAGAACTAATTTCAAAGCTTGTCTGATGATGATGGTGATGATCTCAGACTATGTTGACATGGCTTCTTTGTGTATCCCACTTCATGGATAATTCATTAAAATAAAGTAGGTTAAGCCATCAACTGACCAAACAGGCTCCTACTTCATCATACAAGCTAATAAGAAACTTCTCTATGTCGTAGTCACTGGCTTTCCTTCCAAGTCAGTTCCAGACTCATTTAATTAGAGAAGAGAAGCCAATGTGGTGACTGGTGATGAGGGGAGGAGAGGTGTTACCAGAGGGAAAGAGGGCAGAGAGGTTTTTGGAGGGTTTGTGGGTTTGTTTTGTGTTTGGGTGTTTGTTTTGTTTGGTGCTTTTTGTTTGGTGCTTTTTTTTGTTTGTTTGTTTGTTTTAAACCCCTCCCTTTTCTCCTCAGCATTTCATCCAGCTATCTCGGTACCCAGAATTTCCTGAGCCTTTTCTGGTTATCTTCACTGACAGAAAGGGAAAAACGGGCTCAGTTCTGGCATTCTTGCTCCCCAAAGCAAAGCCATGGAGCAAGGAAATCAAGTGTTACAAGGGTTCAGAGACCCTGCTGAGCTCCCCCTGCTCATCCACAGCTTAACCAGCAGAAATACTCTGAATCAGGCATTTTTAGTTTAGACGGAGGCTGTGCAGCTGCTGTCTTCTCTCTGCAGTGGGAAGGTCAGGGCCAGTGGGTAAGTTCATCCCAGGTAGTTCAGATTATTTTATTTGGAAAAAAATCTGCTTGCTGTTACTCAGGTTGAGCCTAACCTAGCATGAATATAACAACTTCTCAGTCTGTCTACCACTGAGCAGTAAAGACAGTGCTGTGGCATCCTTTTACTGTGGTTTAAATGTGCACAGGCCCTCCTGTATGTAGGAGGGCAGCAGACAGAGTTTCTGCTGAAATGTGTTTAAGTTGAAGGTCTCCCATTCATTGTCTCTGTGGCCGTATTTCCCAAAGCACACACATTTTTTAATTATTTTTTTATTATAAAAAATATTCTTTCCAAATGAGAAAGAATATCAATACTAAGTAGTATGCTTCGTTCAGGCTACAGCTTCAAAGCAGTGACACTGATTCAACGATAAAGCGTTAAAATCAGCAGCATGTCAGCCAGAGCAGCTGGTGCAGATGCTTTTGTATGTCAGTGTGCGCCTTTTGTTTTGTTGCTCTAGAAAGGCCCAGTAAGGAAAAGCAGGGTGCACACCTGCATAACTTCCTACATCACGATGGGGACTGCTTTTCTGATGAAAATGGAGCACCTTCAAATGGAGTAAGATCTATCATGTCGAGAAAGAGTAGTGGGCTCCTGTCAGCATTGATGTCAAAAGGTCTTTGTGCATGAATTAAAATGTATGTAGTAAAAACCGTCACACATTTCTCAAAATCATGGCTTTTTCTCTCTGAATTCAACAACCATGTTTGCTTATATTAAAAGAAAAATAGTTATGAACTTTGTGCTGGAGCTGTAATTATGTCTGCAAGCTAGGATTCTCACTACAGCATTTTCTGACAGTGACGTTCTTGCTCTGTTGACATCAGGACAGTTGACCTCAGCAGCCTGAATTTCACCCAGAGGCCTGAAAGATATGGGAAGAAATAGGTAAGCAAAGCTGAATAAATATTAAAATATTGCCGGAGGCAGGTTGCTGCCATACTGTCTGGGTGAGCTTATTGACTGCTGGCCATGTCTGTCGACACAAACCCAGCTTCAACTGGCATAGCAATCTGCCTACCCTATATTGAACACCTACCTGTAAACCAACTCATATTTTTTCCTAAATTTGGCCTGTGTCTAGATAGGAAAGTTTGCAACTATAGTTGGTTTAGCATTCAGGGAAAGCCAATGTGAGCTGTGTATTCAATTATTTTTGCTAAAAATCTCTTCAACTCCCAGAAGAAAAATTAAGAAAAAAAAAGTATCCTTTTTTTCCCACTACCTACGTGATAATTCAGGTAAAGTAAATAATTAAAAAAAAAAAAAGGTGAAAAAAAAAGGCAAAAAAAGCACCATAGTCTCTAAAACTTCCAGGTTAACTTGACCATCAGTATGGTTGTGATTATTTCCTACTCTCAGTGTGTGGTGTGTCACCCCAGCCAGCAAGTAAGCCCTCACCCAGCAGATTGCTCACTCCCCCTCAGTGGCATAGGGGAGAGAATCAAAAGGGCAAAAGAGAGAAAACTTGTGGGTCAAGATAAAAAGATTAAAAAGTGAGGGGCAGGGGTGGGGGGAGGCAAAGTGATGCAAAGACTGTCACTCATCACCTCCCACAAGCAGACCAATGCCCGGTCAGCCACTAAATAGTAGCTACTCTGGAAAGACCAAATCCCCTGTTTTATTTCTGAGCCTGGCATTATGTGGCATGCAATACCCCTTTGGTCAGTCTGGGTTGCTGTCCTGGCTGTGTCCCCTCCCAGCCTCTTGCCCACTCCAGCCTGCTCCCTGGGGGGGCAAAGTGAGGAACAGAGAAAGCCTTGACACCCTGCAAGCACTGTTCATTAACACCTAAAACACGGGTGTGCTATCAACACAATTGCAGTCACAAGCCCACAACATGCAGGCTGCGATGAAGCAATTGACTCCACCCCAGCCAGACTGAGCACGCAATGTTTCCTTTCAAATAATGTTTCCTCTTTTTTCTTTTCCCAGTGCAGCTCTTTGCTATCTTCTTTCCCACCCTTCTGCACAAACAGCATGCCTCTTCCCTTATTACATCCTCTCCATGATTTTTAGCATTGTTGCCTTCCCCAAAAGAAGTTTGCAGCCTCACCAGTTTCATGTGTGCAGGCAGGCAGGGAGGGGAGGGGAGGGGAAGGGAAGGGGGAGTCATGTAAGTATATTTTGAACTATGTAGGCTAACCAACAAGTCGCATCCATGTCACAGGTCAACATTCACTTGAAGAAAACCAAGTATAGTATACCAGAAAATTTCAGTGCTGTCTCAAATTAGATTTACCAAGATCAACAAAGATACCACAAAGAAAATAGTTCAACTTTGCAGCCTGGAGGAGCTGAACCTGTAGTCTTCTGTACTGTACTTACGTGCTGCTGCTTTGTATATACCTCAAGGTCATTTAACCAATTTGCTGACCTTTGACAAAATTTTAATTTTCTACTCAGTCATTTCATTGTATTTCATTCCAGCTCTGAGCAACACCAGCTTAAACTGAAAGTGAATAAAAGGAATAAGAATAGTCCTCATAAAGCAAGAGATTATTTGGAAAGGTAAGGCACAAAACCTGGGGTGCAAAAATGCTAAACACTGGCAAACCTTTTATAACCAGAGTAGACATCACCTTAGGTAAGCTAGTCCCTGTAGAATTTCCTGATGTTATTCCTGATACAGTTATGAAGGTGATGGGGGTGTTTTTCTCCTTATTTTGTAAGACCTGCATTTGAATTAGTGTTCCTAAAACAAGAAACATGTACATGTGCTTATGCTAGTACACGTGTACATACACAAGCATGTGTTTGTTCATTGAGATTTAAAATCTCTATTTCCTCACTTTCCAATGCCTTCTAGGATTTTTGGTTTAACAACAACAAAAAATAGAATTTACCTTCCCTTCATAAAAGAAATCAGAACATTAACTAATTTTAGCTTATTCACCACTTTACATCATGTCTCCAGTATTTCTGTTCTTTGTTTCTCTCAATCCTCATATGGTTGTCAGAGTAGCAAGTCTTGCATGTCAGGCAGTTCCTCATCTTAGAGGAGGAAGGACTTTTCTTGTCAAGCCTTCATGCAGTAAACACACTTTTTTTTTTTTTTTTTTTTTTTTTGCCAGTCAGTAACACGGAGGTTTGAGTTTTGCTTTGCAGAAAGTAATTCTGCTGATAAGGATCTCTGTAGGTTTTACGTAAAGCATTTGTCCCTCTTACGGGCTTGGAAAAAAGTTCAAAATTCACCATTTGTTTTGCTGTTCTTTCAAACACTTGCAAGTAATTTCGGAAATTAGCTAAACTCAGCACAGTTATAGCATGTTAAATGGGTCCTGACTTCCAGTGTCAGACTTCTTTAAAAGTTGGTTGATTTATTCTGCTGCGTGCAGAGTGTTTTAAAAAAAAAAGAAAAAGCCACCATGCCCACGTGCAGCACACTTCATGTTTTCCTACTGTGAGGAATTTTGCTGCTTTATCCAGCAAGGACATGTATCTAAGGCCTTCCTGGTAGATTTTCCTTCTATTTTCAGGGCTGCCACTGCAAAAATTGCATCAGATTATTTTCTCTAAGCTGGCTCTGGCCAATTGGTCAATGGCATGATGCATCATCAACCGGTCAGTGTTTCTAATCCAGGGCTACTATTTTTAAAGCATTATTTTATGCATATAGTACTCTTTACGATGCAAATACTATGGCATAACTTGTGAAGGAAAACATGGGAACTGCAATCAGAGAGTTAGAGCTAGCTAATGCTTACAGTTGACAGAAAAGTACCACTTTGCACGGGTTCAAGGCCTTGTATATTGAAGGAACCCATCACCGCTGGATCCAAAGGCCACCACACAGATTGTCTGCTCTCAGTTAAAGGCAGGAGATGACCAGTCTCACAGGAAAGCTTGGGGCCCAGCAGAGACCCCCCTTCTCCTTGTGGTACTTGTGCCTCCCACAGGCCTGCTGCTAGGCCGCCTGCTAGTAAGGCATGGAGATGCCAGGCTAACCCAATGGGGAGGAAGTGAGGTGAGGGAGCAAGACATGGGGTTATAGGACTGGTTTGAGGTAGCGGGATTGGGGTAGGAAGATGAAGCTGGTGGGAGCCAGCTGCAGAGAAGCTGGGGCCCTCATAACACCTTTTCAGAGGAAAGGTGGGGCTCGGCTCTAAACTTTGCTTTTGGCCCAGTGTTTTTTGGTATTGTCCTTGGTGTGGGATGGAAAATAACAGCAGCGGCGATCCAGAGATAGGTCAAAGGTGATGTGTATCATTGTCCTGGAAGTGTAATAGACTGAAGAAGTGCATTTCTGACAGGAATTGTGCTTTTAATGGTGGATCTTGGAGCAGGAGCCACCATGGAAGAGTTCCTTCTATGTCTCCCTCACAGCTCCTGTGTGGAGATGTTGTCTCTGTATTTCTGTGGTTGTTGCACAGAAGTTTTAGGGGTCAAACTTTGCCTGGGAGATGCAAAGAACGAAGAGGAACAAATTATTGTACAGTAGGAACATTTTGGAAGTTCCTTGTCTACCCACAGGGAGTATTTTCTGGCCCTGCGGAGAGCCACAAGATTTCTGGTATCATGCAGCATTTTAAAGGGGAATGCGTGACCACCAATCGGTGCTGTTCTGAAGTCATCCAAGAACAAGGTGGATGATTTTATAAAAAAAAATAATTATATTTCTAATATAAAATGGAACTTCATTAACCTGCAGTTAATATGAAAAGTTTTCTCTAGTAAAATATGGTCAGACAGGAGCTGCTGGTAATGTCAATATAGACAAATTATGATCATTTGGTTATTCTGAGAAGCTGCCTAATTTACCTTTGAAATAAATTCCTGGAAAGGTTTCTTTTTCTAGAGAAATAATTAGACTACTATGAATGCACGGAAGTATTCTCTATATTTCTGTCTGAGGCTATCTGGAATATTTGTATTGCTCTTTTTTGACACTATGGTGAACAGCAGAAGCAGCATGGATTAAACCTTTTCCATAGAGCATGGCAGAAGCTGTAATAGAAGTCTCTCAAAAGAAAAAAATCATTGCTTTGAAAAACCTCAAAATATACATTAACTTATGGTAAGGTAGCCCTTGATAAAAGGCTACATAATATTGGCTCTCAAAACCCTCTTGAAATTAAATTAAATCCATTGAAATTATCTAGTAAAGGCCTAATGAGTAATAGCTTGCTTTCTGTCAGTGTGCCCTACTGGATCTTTTCCTTCCAAGCCACCTGAGATCCTCCTCTAAATAGTAGAGGTCATTGTAGATACGTGTCCTAGAATTCAGAATATTACAGCAATTCAGCTTTTCTAGGTAGGGGTGAACACCTTATGCCAACGTACTGAGAATCTCAGAAATTATTCTTTTTCTACCTCTCTCTGGCCACTTAATGACTCCTTACCTTCAGAACAAAAATGACTTTGGCTTATGAAATAACCTGTGATAGTAGGGAGAGCAGTGCCTGCATTTTGTAGGTGCCAGCAGCTCCCTCTCGGCGTTGGGTATCCAGAGCTTCATGTTCGGTACAACCTTAAGGCAGGCTTCTGCAGCCACCTGCATTCCAGCCCTTTTGTTGTCCCCTACAGCTGTGTTGTTATGAATCCCACCTGAGAAGGAGAAGGATAGAGATGGTGATGAAAAGACAAGGCTTTCTCCTTGTAAGCTGCACCGAGGTGGGGTGGGAAGCACTCACCTGTGTACATTAAATAACTGTGTTGTGTTACAGTGTCAGGATTTTTGGATGTTGTGCAAACTGACTATAACAGCAACAGGTTGATATATGTTTCATAATGTGCATACTATGTCCTATATACTCCAGGAAAAAAAACAGAAGTATGTGTTATTACACTGGGGACTGCTTTGAAGCATTACAAGTAGAGCATTATGATCTCCCTGTAATTTCCCAGTATAAATTATCTCCTTTCATTGTAATATCTTTGATACAAGTGTTTTCTTCTGACCCTCTCACATTTCTGTTTTTGCAGTTCTGCAGTATGTGAAACACTTGTTATTACAGCAGTGATGATACTGAAGAAATAACAAGGCTCTACACCTTAGAAAGTTGTATCAATAGGTATGTGAATTAAAGGGTGGGAGGGGAGCTGGCGGTAAGAAGTTCAGAAACCTGACACTTTACAGTAACTTTGACTTCCTCTATACAAATGTTTGCTGTTTTGAAGTTTGCAGATTAAAAATATAAAGGGATGACTTGGTTATGGGAACCTTTCTGCTCCCCAGACAGTATCTGATAGGCTTGTTACCAACAAACCAAAGGTTTGTGTGAAAGTATACTTATGCCTGTGGCTAGATATATGTTGAACTGTTATTGGGCTCACAAATCTTAATAATATCTTAACAGTCTCCATTTTCAAAGAATCTATGTTTATTTTAGAAAACTGACCTGAAAAATAGTTTGCAAGGAGAACCTTCAGAGTTCTCTGCAGGAGCATGATTTGAACATATTGAATCCTACCAGCATTTGAGGATGAAGATGCTTTAGTTCCTCATCTACCAGCAGTTTGTTTGAGCTCTGAAGGAGTGGGTTAGTGGTGCAGCAAAGAGGCATCCTCAGTCTCCAGAGGCAAGAACTATGGATGCTATGGCATGACAGGACCTCTACCACACAGACAGCCCGTCTGTGTCCTGGTCTAGAGAGGATGCAGAGATGTCCCACTCCTTTACTGTGCTGCATGATGTCTTTCAGGTTGTCTAACAGCTGCAGGCAGCAGTGGGGAACAAGCAGTGCACCCACATTGCTTTTATGAGTGAAGTTTCACTTCTAGCATTTGTTCAAGGGATGTAAAGTGGGAAAACTGCTGGACACATCTAGTTTCCAAATGCTTCCTAGAGCTAGTGTTCTCTTGCACTGATATCCATGTGGGAAAATGGAGAGGCCTGAGAGGCCATATTTCTTCCTATGAAATCACAAAGAGCTCAGTTAAATGTTTTCAGGCCTATGGTTTTCAGTAATGTTACTAAATCACAGACTCTGCACAGAAACCTTAAAGTGGCAAACTTCAAAATTTGAGCAAAGGAAAGTCTAAGTATTGGGAAATGGCTGGAAGATTTCATTGCATTTACTGCAGGGATTACACAGACTCTTAATGCTTGGAGTTTTATTATAAGGTGACTGGCAGTAGGCTCTGTGTTTGTAGGAAACCCTCACATTAGAAAGAATGTTTCAAAGCAGAAATATTTCGGATTCCCATAAGAATGGAATGATGGGGGGTGTGTGTGTGTAGGAAATGCAGTTAGGGTCACTCTAGAGTGGCACAAATGAAAACCTTTGCTCCACTTTTGAAATCCTAAAATAAAAAATTTCTTCTTCATAGACTGTTAATTCCAGACAGAGATGGTTTTTTGTTTGTTCTTGTTGTTTCTTTTCTAGTGAAATGCCATAAAAATGGAAGGAATTTCTAAAAGTTTCAGTATGGAGTGTGCCTAGGTCTCTATCAGTGATTGGTACTGACTTTAAAGATCATGTTACCTATCTTTCCCTCTGTACAATCTGATTATTGCATTGGGCTGTTATCTTAAATCGTATGCCAGGATTAAGAGATTAGTTTTGAAAGCTTTTTTTTTTTTTTCCCTACTGAATAGTTTGTGGTATCTTGAAGTTCCTCTACTGTCTTTATATTATCATCCATGCTACCATTATTGATAAAATAATGGTATCAGAAATATATACTTATATTTTTTGAAACAAAAAAATACTGGAAATATTTTTATCTTCAAAACACCATATCAAATATGCAGGAAATATCTGTATTTATCTATCCAAAATTTTTATTTTTTTCTGGAAAAAAAAAAAAAATTAAGGTGCCCCAGACAAACTTCATGCACAGTTCTGCAAACTGCTTTCAGTTATAGCTCTGTATGCAAATCTATAAACTCTAGATATTAAAAGAAAGCTGGATTGAGTTACTGATTCATAACCATCCTCAGAATTCACTATCCAAGTGTTCACAAGAAGTAATGTCACTTCAGAGTCCTATCATTTCAGAGCTAACTTGTTAATTATGCAGACAATAATTAGGAGATTCTTATGTCTGTAATTTTCTTAGTCAGCTATGTAGATATTTGCAACTACAGAACCTTGATTTTTTCATAGCATTTGTATGCTGGGCATGATGTATAGAAAAATGGATTCTTATATTTTTGCTCTTCAAATACACAACATGATTTTAAACAGTATGAAGCATTCAGCTAGCGTAACTGATTTAGTGGGAACTGACTGATGGTTAGTAATATTTTTAAATTATTTAAGATAGTTTTAAAAATTAATCAAATTTTTAATTAATTAAAAATTCCTAGTTACTAAAGGAGGTGAATGGGAATGAATGCAGGTATTGGGTAGTCTTATCTTACTTTTTAGGTGTCCTTGCCACATTGGAAAGTGTTGCCAGATTAAAACATATTATTGTGTGTAGGCTGAATGATACTACTGTGTTTGCAGTACACTGTGGGAAGAAATTGCCATGATGAAATCTAGAGAGCTGCTGTACAAAAATACCAGACTCACAATCTACCGTGTTTTGCAGTGTGGAATTTTTTTTTCGGTCCTTACTGGCAGTTACGAATCAGGGAAGAATCCTCAGTGGAAGTGTGGTAGTTGGAGTGTGCATGTGCATACACATATTGATGAAAAGCTCTATTAGTCCTACTCTGTGCTGCAAAAATAATTTTAAAGTCTTCCCCCCTCTCCCTGAAGCATCTTAGGGCTAATTCCAGAGAGATGGAGAAACATAAAAGTGGGATGCAGAAGGCAGAAGTATTTATGCATAAACCAGAAGGGGAAAAAAAAAGTTTTTAAAAGAAAAAACAAAAATAAATGTAATGATCACTTTGAATTGCCTATACTAGACACTACTGCTTATCTGTATCTGTTATCTTTTCTACCCTTCTCTTCCTGAAATATAGTTTTAATATGTTCACAAAGTTGATTTGAAACTTGCAGCAAGAAGAGACTATAGAGCACTATCTCAGGGAACTATTAGCTAGTGATACCAAGGAATATGTAGGTTTCAATGTGTTATGACTAAAAATAAGAAGGGGTAAACTTTTTAATCTGGATAGCTATATGTGGAATGAAGTGTGTGTGTATACATGTGCATATATGTGTGTGTATAGACACATACAAATAGTTATATAAATGTCAGCAAAAGCCGCTCAAATACACTAGAAGAGATCTCTAGTGTTTATTGGGTGTATTTTAAATGGAGTTTTTCTTTCCATATGGAATGTATTTTCAAGCTTCTTTTCCTTCTGCCCTTCACCTCATTGGAGTATTCATTTTCTTTGTACAGAAGAGCAGCAGGAGGTCTGTAAAATGACTTTTTTTTTAGTAAGGACTACAGGATTTGGCCTATAGTTTTAGCGTAGATGAAAGAAATAATGGATTTCTTTGAAAAAAACAAGGAAAATCGGGACCAATTTGTTCAATACTACACCACTGTTTCCAGTAATTGCCTTGTACAGTTTGCAAGTCTTTCTGCTTCATGTAAATAGATTAACTTCTGAAAATGCCTTATAGCTGTGAGGTGGGGCCTTTTGAAGGAGATGTTCTTTTGAAGGTTCATTGGTCTCTTAAACACACATTTTTTTCTTCAAAGTAAATCTTGTAGACTCCCTGTCACAGATCCTTCTTGTTAGGAATTTTGCTTGAAGAACTGTTTGAATTTCAATGTCAGGTATTACAAACAAATACATCTAATGCCTCAATACATTTTTCTTATGGTCAGTCAGTGGCCCTAAATAAGAAAGGGAACCTCTGATAATTTGAAATCTATTCCTAGCAACCCTTTGAAGAAAAAACCCAAAGTAAAATCTGAGGGTTTTGTAGTTACTCCTGGAAACTAAGAAAGGGAATGTAATTGTAAAGTAAACTTTTGATTTTTGAAGCTGTTGGAAACAAAAAAACCCATCCCACAAAACAACAACAACAACAAATACCCCCCAAAACCAACCAAACAAAAAACAAATTTCAGAAACCAACTCCCACTCCCTTCCCCAAACACTTGGTGAAACTCTTCTGATTCATATTTATGCAATGGTGTTACAGAGTTACAGAATAACCTGGGCTAGCAAAGCACTCAGGACATACCTGCCTGTATCCCTTGCTTGGAGCAGGGCTTACTTCAGTGTTAGTTGCTCACAACCTTTTCCAATTGAGTTTTGACTCTGAGGATGGGTGCTCCACAGCTGCTTTGGGCAGCTCGTTCCAGTGGATGACTGTCCTTGTGAAACTTTGGTTCTTTTATAGAGTCAAAGTTTTGCTCTATGCAATTGGTGCCTGTTGTTCCTCAACCTTTCATTTTGCACCTCTGAGAAGTGTTTGACTCTGTCTTCTCTATAACCACCCACCAGCTAGTTGAAGACAGCAATAACATTCCCTTTTAGCCTTTTTTTGGTCTAGGCTGACAAACTTAGTTTTCTTATTCTCTGCTTCTTCATCATGTGCTCCAATTCCCTATACTTTTATACATAAGATAAATGAGAGGTGCAAAACTCTGTAATAGAAAACAGTGCAATAACATATAGGTAGGTTTTGGTCTTGGCTCCTAAATAGAGGAAATAATTCATTATAAGCATGTCTGTCATTATCAGTTTAAGCTGTCAAGAGAATAACAGTTGTATTTAAGTTTTCTGTAGTGAAATCCTATTCTAGCAGACTTTATTGATTGCAGGACAAGTGGTCTGTTGTACATATTATGCAGGAGTGAGGCCATAAGCTTTTAAAGCATTTACCTCTGAATTTCTTTCTATAGCTAAGAATGGCTATTTTGTTTGATATAATTTTGAAAATTCGGATATGCTATAGTGCAAAGGTTTTGTAGGATACAAATCTGGAAAAAGAAAAGGTACTTTTAAGGTTTGGATATGGAGAAAAAGAATATCATAATCTCAAGAAAGCTTTGTAATAAAAGCTAGAATTTTTGCTCAGTGTCTCTATGCAGTTGTGGACATAAGGCAGTACATACCTCATCTTGGATTTGAAGCCTTTAGCTATTAGACAATTAAGGGAGCATATAGATTACTTGAAAGCTTGTCTGGCTTATGTTGAATTGTTACAAGATTCCTGCAGCTCAAGGACACCATCTTGTTAAGAAAACCAGAAGTAAACTTGCTTCTTGAAGTCCAGCCTCATTTTTACAGTTGGGGTCTCCAGGAAGGAGAATCATAAATCTAAAATGTTATAAAATATTTTCCCATAATTCAAGGTCAAGCTATAAATCGAAGTTACCAGTTCCTTTGTTAGATATGTATTTTCTCTGGTTCTTAGAGCTTAAAGCTTCTAAGAAGTGACCCTTTAAATGCTATTGACATTAATTTTAGCAGCAAATGTGAATATTAACCTCGCTGAGCTGGGCAGTATGAAGAGCTGCTTAAAACAAGTATATGATCAAATGTTTCTGTCTAACATGGAACACAAAACATGTTCCATTTACCCAAATATGGAACATGTAAAGGATCCTCTTAGCCTTCCATCTAAAAATAACAACCATTTTGCAACTTCTTACCTGTGTAAATACTCATGTACATGTTCCTATATACAGCTACACACACACTGAGGATCCTTTGGATCACTCCTTGGGAATTCCCAAATGCTTATAGAGCTGAGTGTAGAGCACAGCAACCTGACATCTTGATGGAGTTGGATATAATGGAGCACATTGTACCAGTGTTCATGCTTTCTCTGCTGAGATTATTACCAGCATCTTGCTTTCATTTGCAGTGATCACAACTTTTTACTTCATGATCTACTTTTATCCTCTACTCTCCTCCTCCCATTTCCCTCCCACACACATTTGCATTGTTCATCCTGAACACGTGCTGCATGGAGCTGGATTAATCAAAGCATGCATTTCCCTGAACAGTAGTATGGTTAGGGGACATCTGGTGAAAGAAGAAAGACTCTGTCAGTGCTTGTCCCCAGCTTAGGAGAAGGACAGCATAGATCTCTGCACTAGTAATACAATACGTCTTCCAAATATGAATATGTTCAATTTATTCTAAAGAATGCTGCAGAAATGGCCATAAAGCAACAGCTATGGCTTTCTAACCATAGAAAACCCAACCTCACACCTCATTAGCTGGTAAGGGAAGGAGGAGATACTAGCAACTGTGTATACAACAGGTAGATTGAAATGTATGGTTAAACTACAAGCCAAAACATACTGAGATATAACACACATCCTGTCAAATGTACTGCTAAAAAATGGTATTAGGGAGGGCTATCTAATGGACCATTTTGTTCTGTACAACATGTTCAAGTCCTATCTTGTCAACTGGATTCCATCAACAAGCTGAAAGAGCAGCCAGGAGCCATGCAGAGTGAGAGATGTGCTCTCAGCACTTGGACTGGACAGAGCTTCAAGTTTCTGCACACTTCTGCAACCCCTCCACTGCCCCAGACCAGGGTTCACTGGTCCTGCAGGACCTGGGAGTTGGTGTCATGTATGTTTTAGTTCAGCGCAAACTTCAAATCATCCAATGTATCATGACAAGAACTAAGAAACCAGGTTATCAGTTTAGAAGAACCTGAGGCAACTGACTAAAAAAGTTTTACTGAATTTTTAAAGTAGTCCTTAAATGAGAATTTGTGTAGTATTTATCTGTCACTGCACTATTCCACTTCAGTAAGAAAGTGCTGGCTCCTGTGGCATTTCAGACACAAAGCCATACTGGTGACAAGAAGCTTGGTACCTCTGATGTACAGAATGAAATGTGAGATTCTAATTAGATTGTCCCCAAAGGACCAGTCTTTTCATCCAAACAATCCAAAGGTAAGAAGGCATGCACTGACATAAAATGTTTCAATATGTTAAAATGAGGTTGGGGACTGGGGGGCTACATATAAACACTGCTGTTTTTAGCTCCCAGAGTATTTCTTAACTTCAGGGGCCAGCAGGGAGCTGCATCAAAACACCTTAGCTGATCTCCAGAAAGTCCTTCTTCAAAGAGATCTACTAGAGACAACATGAATGAAATTGTGGCATCACTGATGTAGCTTGGATTTCACTTACCTGGAAAAGAAGTTTATATGCAGGCTCTCAGTTATGAATTTTGCAGCTCTGCCCCATTGCTAGGCCTTGGTAATTATCATACAGGAACCACAAAGTGAAACTGTCTTGGAAAGCTGAGAGCAGCATCACTTTGCAGGCCAAGCTGAGGCAAAAGCAGAAAGCAGCAGTCAGGAGTCTTTATTGTTTTTCAGTTATATCAACTTCAGTCATAGCTTTTTTGGGCCTCATAGTCTTAAACTGACAGTCTTGAAAACACTGCTGCTGATCTTTCATGGTGTAATTGACAATAAAGGCATTAAGTGTATGTAACACTGCAGTTAAACAAAACTTGCTTCCAATACGTAAACTATTGATAAATGCAGCACAAGAAGTATCGGCAGTAAAGTACTTTAAGTGGGTATTTGCTTGGATTCAAGACAGATAATCTATTTGACAAGACTTTTGGGTTTTGTTTTTCCTTTTGAGCTTTTGCTTGATCAATAAGCAATTTTAAGAGGTTTTGAAGATTGGCGTAGATAATTTATAAAAATGGTTTAACAAAGTTTAACTATTGTAGATCACGCAAAGCTAACTCTTTTTTTTTTCCTTAATTAATTTGAATGTTAATGAAGGCATGAAACTCTTTAGGTAAATAAGTAAAGATGCATGATCTTCAAGGAGTTCAAAGGTTGGATGGTTGTACAAAGAATATGTACATTTTCAGCCTGCTGAACTTTCCAACACTGAGCTAGGACATATATCAAAACCAGACTTTCTCAAAAACACTTTTTGTACTCCCCATTACCCCTTGGAGCACAGCAGAGGCCACTATGGAAACAGCAGAGAAAAGCTCTTCCCACCTCCTTTTGGAACTTCTCTTTTCTCACCCTGCTTGTGTTCCTCATGCAAACAAAAGGGATTGAAGACTGAACTCCCCACCTTGCCCAAAGGTCCCCAAAGTTGAGGGTTTGATTGGGGCTTGGTTTCCTCAAGACTGGTATTTGGCGCTTTCACTGTCCGAATATTGTAGTAGTATGCGAAAGATATCACTTCCAGCTAGAAGGATAGTGATAGTAGAAGTCTGACCTTAAAGATTTAGGATTTAAGAATCTGTGAACAGTAGTGAGAAAGTTTAGATGTTGGTAGGTATTTTTTCAGGCTAATGTGGGAAACTTGGAGAAAGGAAGGTTCCAAGGGCAAGGAATAGCACAAAGGATTTTCTGGGTCAGAGACAGTGGAGGGCAGGCTGGTCTTATTTTGTTCTCTATTATGATCTGTCTTTAAATTATGTTCCTGTTTACAGTAGAAGAAGGAAAGGAAAATTATCAAATTAATTGCTTTTCTTAGAAAAACTTCTTTGTGCATCTGTATTTTTCTATAGTGGTTGGTGTCTTCCACCTAAAATGATAGTGAGCTGGAGGAGGGGGTAAAATTTGTCTGAAACTTCACCCCTCCAGGATGTATCCCCATTGATCAGTATGGGGCAACTTGCTGAACATCAGCAAACTGAAAATAAAGCTGGGATGTCAAACTGAAATGAGGTTGATATCTTTCTCAGTATACCTTTGTCTGAAGGAAAAACCTTAATTTTTGTTTACCAGTTTACAGGCTTGATAGACTGACTTTGCTTTAGGCAATGTTTAGCTAACAAGTTTTTCTTGTTTTGCATTAAAAAAAAAGTTTTAAATAATGCCTCTATATTTTATCCCAGAATTTCCTAAACTCTTAAGTATGAGAAGCCGACGACAGACAAAGCCTCTTGCTAAATAATTGTTGCATGGAGTTTCATCTTCTGTGATGTTTCCTAACTTACTAAGTATAGGAAATAACACTTGCTGTAAGGCAGAAAGAGGATGTGCAAATATTTTATGCTGATCTTGGGAGGGGGAGAGCACATTACCTCAGTTAGTATGTCAGCCTGACCTTGATATGGGAAAAATGAGCTATTCTTGCTATGCCAGAATTCATACTCCTAACACTTTGTAATTTTTTAAAACAAACTGAAGAAAATAGCAATACTAAGATTTTTGCCAGTGTACACATGAGCACAAATTATAAAATTAGCTGTTGTGAAATTGTGATATTTCTTTGTGAGACACGTGAATGGTTGTGGGGTTTTTTGTGTGTGTGTGTGAACTAAAGGAATCTGATACTGTTTTATTCCTGTTGTGATTCAATTGTTTACATACTCTGAGAATTCCAGGTGTTTTGGGAATATCACAGCATGGACTGTTTCAGCATGGTAGAGTACAAGCTTTCCCTCCTCCTCCTCCACCATTCTCTTTTGGCTATTTTTGGCTATTCCATTGCATTGTATGCAGTAAACATATTGTATGAGTTTATAAAGCCCCAGCAATAAGTTTTTTGAGCTTTTCTGACACAATTAAAACAGCCAATTTGTGCTAAATGTCTTTGAGTGTTTCTTACAAAATATCCTACAGTGAAATCAAAATAAGCTATAAAACAAAAATAATGAAACAAACTTCTTTATTTCAGGTGTTTAATTTCCCAGTGCTGTCTTTTCTCTTACCTGTTTTTAAATCACTCAAGTATTTACTTGGCTCTCTGCCACAATTTGTCTCGCACAAAAGCCTACTGTTTACCTGGCTGTTACTTTAAAAGTATATATTTCCAATATTTCTGCACCACTGTTAGCTGACTTTAATTATGCCCATTAACAAGAAGTGAAAGAGAAGCATTTGAAATTGCATAAATTACTTTTTATATAAATACTCATTTTAATCCTTTTAATGAAATTGAAATACTTGAGTGTCTCTCTCACTTTTGCTCAGATTTACCTTCTGCACTTCTCACTCAGACTAGACACCAGTCTACCCAAGTAGGATGATTTTCACTGAACTTTCTGAATACTGTAGAAATTTGGAGAAGGCCAAATGAATATGTATCTAAAAAGATCAGCCAGATCATCTTAAATTTGGTAGGTCCTAACTGCAGATCTCATTTTTCCTGAATAATCTAATTATCTTCAGTTTTTCTTTTCCATTGTCATTTTTAATCTGCAGTAAGTGTTTTCTATGTCCCAAGACAAATAACACTCTTGATTAAAAGGAAGGATGTAATCAGTATGGAGGTAGCAGAGAAAATGAGAAGGCTGATAGTCTGGTAAATTTGGATTTGATGTAATTATTATTGCAGACAACTAATCAATTTGAAATTTTTTGACCAAGAAGTACATATAACATGCAGCAAGTAACCTTCTTTCCATGCTATTGCAATGCATCTCACATATTTTTTACTTCTGCTCTTCACCCTTCCCCCATTTCTTACATATGTTGTGAAAATTTTTTTTTTGTTAACTCTGACTCATTTTATGTCAGTCAGGGAAGATGGGTGGTAATACCAGTTTTTTTAGCACTTCTACTAAAGGAGCAAATAAGCAAGGTACATGGACTTTCACAAGACTGAATAGAAACTGTTTCTGTGGCAATACTTTAAAAATGTATTTCAAAAGTGAATGTCCCAGGATGTAGCTTCATGGGATTTTCAGTGTTACAGAAGTCTTTTTATGCTACAGAAACTCCTCAGAAAAGTTTGTCTCTGCTTATAGTGAGCTATTTGTCAATGTTTTCTTCCAGTTTTGATAACTCTTTTTCTTTAAAGAAGGCTTGAATTTACTACCTGTGGTAATTACTTTGTTGGTTTTATACTGTGAGAATAAACAAAGACAACCAGTGTATCTTTAGACAGACTTTTTCTGAGGTTCAGCATTTTGAACTTGCCACATTTTAAGATGGCTTACAGTGTGTGTGTGAAATATATAAATTGAAGAGCTTACAGGCAGGGAAACTGAAGGAGGGGGATGTGACATAGACCCTGATGTGCAAGGTAAATCTATGGGATCAGTCTGGTTTCCTGTTTCAAACTCAAAGGTGGATATTATGAGTTAAGATTATAGAAATCTTCTGGACTCTTAGCTTTATAGCAGTAGTTTCTTGACAAGCCACTGAGGAAGAAGTAATGCCTGCCACATGCCTATCTTTGGAGACATCTATCTAACCCATTTGGACAGCCCCAGAGAGAAAAATCGTGTCAAAATGTGGAAAAGGGTAGCAGATGGGCTATCAGAAGATGGCTGACAGCATTGCTGTAAGCAGACCAGCCTTCTAGGTAAATATTTGTGGTTTATGCTTGTAAATACCTTGCTCAAAGTAATTTTTGTGCTTCTGTACCATAATGACTGCAGTCAAATGTGGGAATACATTTCTATCCAAAAAATAATCATAGTTTGGATGTTAGGAAAGTATTTGGTATAAAGTTATCCTGTATCTTATTGGAAAAATGAACACAAATTCTCTTGGGTATAAGCACTGTCATCTGATGGATAGAAAACACTGGGAGGACTTGCAGACCACAGCTAATAGTGTGTGACAATGAATCTGGCATCCTAGGTGGGAAGCAGTCCGGGTGGAAGCAGAAAACAGTGCTAGAAGCAAATAGTACATAAGTTAATGTCACAGATGATACCTACTTCAGAAAAACTGAAAAATGGTCAGAGAACTCGCAGAAAGCAATCTGATCTACTCATTTATGACACAGACTAGCCAGCAGTTAGCTCTAGCTTCAGAATAAACAGACGTGTCTTTAATTATTCTACAGAGCACAAAGGAAAAAATGTCCAAGAGATAAGGGAATGTCCAGTGAACTGCAATGAAGTATGTGAGTGCTCTTTTGAAACCAGAGTGGAAATACTTTGGGAAAGGTTGATTCTGTAGGCATTTTCTTCTTTTTCTGTGTGGGCTCTCTTGTGTTGGCTGGTGTTACTATTGCTTTGACTCGTGTTCTGTCAGGCCTTCTGCAAATATGGCACAACTATGACTTTCTGTATGGTGCAGGTAAGACAGCATTTACTGCAGAGTGTCATATAGTTGTGTATAATTTTGCATATAATTTGGGAAAATTAACTAACAGACACAGATTAGCTAATATAGTAAGCAATCAGCAAGCAAGTAATCAGTTTTGCTAAAGGTAGGGTAGATTTGGTGAAGGTAATAGGGCGGATCCTGCACAGAGGGAGCTTGTTTAGTACTTCTAGCTGCTGTGGCACTCCTGAGTTTCAGTATGATTGTGCAGAGCACAGCTCCCTGCCTGGCATTCTGCTCACTGCTTTTTAGAGCTGTGGTTGTTCATTTGCTGAGACAAAGTCACGAGTGTATATAAGAATCTAGAAGTTAGTACTAGGAGAAATGAAACTGGGCAAAAATAGGAGAATTGGACTAAGAGAAGGAAAAATCTGCCATTGTTGAAGGGCTCTTCTGAATGAGAGTTCAACAAGGAGTGGTCCATGGGTAGCAAATATTCAAATAAACATTGTCTCTCCTTTTCATTTTCCCTTTCAATCTGGATGGTGGGAGGATACGAAGAAAAGACACTATGGGTAAAAACGTTTATTTGATGTTTCATAATGTGAAAGAAACTTATTCATTGTGCAATTTTTGAATGCTGTATACGAAGCTAAACCCTGAGCTGTTCTCAGCATCCAGCACTCATTCAAAACCAGGAGGAGGAGCAGATGTTCAGCACAAATCTGACCCAGTGCTTATGGGTATGCTGCCACTGTCTAAGGGCAGCAAATTCTAAGGGGGCATGTTAAAAAGAGCTATTCAAGAACACACATTTCGCAATAACTGTGCCTAGTGTTATCCTGGAATTATTTTACATGTAAGCAAGAAGTAAGTGCCTGGCACTTCTGAGAATTTATCATAGACTTATTGCTCATTTTGGGCCAGATTGTAAATAGTGCCTCAGGGATACCAAAATATGAACTCTGTCCCTAGCAGGTACAGCATAGATCATGCAGTCAACATATGAAGCGAAGATGTCAAGTCATCATTGCCTGAGGGTTGATAGCAGCATAGCAGTATGCCTGCACAAAAAGCTGTATTGTTTACTTTTGACCTTAAAATAATTTGAACCAATATGACTTTAAGTAAAAATGTTTTCTTTCTTCAAGAAATAGTTCTTGGCAATTGCAAACAAGCCTGAAACAGTATGTGCAAAATCGATTCCTTGGCAAATATCCAACAAAAAATTAAGAGTATGATAACATATATTCTCTAGCACAAACAATGTTTTCACAGTAAGGCTGTCAAATTAATTTTACAGGATGAAATGCATTATGGAGGTAGCTCCCTTTATTTAAACAAAGTTGCCCTTGGGAGGAATTTGTCCTGTGTCCATTAGTGTTTGCTAAGGTGTGTGCCTTCAGATTCTGTGGAACTGCTTAAATCTGATGTGCAGCCATGCTGAATATCAGTGTAACTGAGCTGAGCCATATGAGCTGACTTCCATGCAAGGAAAATTATGCAAAACAAAGAAAGTCTGCATAACTTTAAATACAAGCAATGTATGGAGTATGTAGAGATTTTCATTTTTATTGAATTACATGCTCTGTACTTGATTCTTTCAAGGTCTCTGGACAAAAAGAAAACAAAGGTGGGTTCTCAAGAATACATTTCTTGAGAAAACTAATTTATACAATGTTTTGTAAATACATTAACCCAAACCAGCATCAGGTTTAGGTACCAGTGGAGAATGTCAGTGACTGAATTAAAAAAACCCAAACAACAAAACCAAATAAAAACCAAAAATCCAACCCAGTTAAAATTCTTTGCAATGAATGCCAAAGTGATGCCATATTGACTTTAAAAATGTGGACTTGGAAGTTGTGTTGGGTGAGGAAGTTGAATGTCCCATCATTTATTTGGCTAAACTCTTTGCGAAATGAACACAAGGTGAAACCAAGCAGCATGAAATCGTATGGAGAGAGAACAAGAAGATTGTGGTTTCATTGGCACCTTTCAGTCACAATTCCTATGGCATTGAACACAGCAAGCACCAGGAATAATGGCTTCTGGGTGTCATGGGCCCTGTGGGTGTTAGTGTGCAGGGTAAGCATGGCTGTTATTTGAATCCTGATGGCACATACAGGGTGGCCCAATCTTTTGGGGGCAACCCATGACAATCCAACCTGAGACACAAATTTATTTGGCTTGTGACCGTATGAAAATGCTACTCATACCCTGGTTACTCTTGCCTTCCCTCCATCTTTCCAGTCCTGTGGTACCAGGCAGAGAAAGGGAATGGTTTTGGGAACACTCTGTGGGGTGGAAGAGGGGAGTCTCAAAGTCGCTTATATGGATGAAGAGTTCACGGTCTCTCTGCCTCTAGGGTTTTTTATGGCTGTTCTCTACTTTCCTCTACCCTTCGTTGGAATAGGAACCAGCTCCTTGGCTTCTCCCCAAAGAACAGCAAGGGATTTTTTAGCTGCATTAACATATGATAGAGTTGTTCCAGGGCAGAGGTGTCATGTGTGCTTTTTCCCTCGCTCGCTCCCTCCCTCTCTCACACACACACAGAGACACAGATGCTACTGTTACTTGGAGAGAGGAAATAAGGCAGGAGTCTGTACTGAAAAAAGCAAGATGCCACATACTCTGAACCGCCTCCTAGTAAAGCTATTGTAGAGCAGGGAGCTATGGAGAACTGCTTATGTTTATCTGGCCTACATGGGTACCTTTTTACTCTCCAGTAGTTGCTCATCCTTTCCCTTTGTTAGATGTATTGAAAATGCTGTGGCCCCTTTTTGCAAGTTTCCTTCTTCAGTACAATTGCCTTCATGGGTGACTTCATTCCCTGTGAGCTCCTGCATGGCATGAGCAGGTACAGCCCAGGCTGTCCATTTGGTTTTGTTTGAGTCAGTGAAATACTCTGGGAAAGGAAATCTGTTTAACCACAGAATCAAGCATGTTCAGCTGAATTTTTTCTTCCTCTGCCTTGCTTTTGCCTACACAGTGTGGTAAGACCTGGCCAAGCAGGACCACCGCTATGTAATGATGCCTTCAGAAGCAAAAAATATGAAATGCTTTGTGTAGTAGTGTTTGAAGATCACACCATGCCCAGTGCACTCTGTAATCTGATGCCTTTGTGCAGCACAACTTATAAAACGAAGCTACAGAAATGCCTCCTGGTAGAAAGGAAGTTGACAGCGACTGTGGAGGCTATTATAGATCTTGGTCTCTCTCAGCAAGCTCTAAGATTGTTTGGGATCTGGGCAGAGCTTTTGCACTATCTAGGATCAGTCACTGAATAACTACAGAATTTTTGCCTGATGTTTTATGAAAGATTGTGCAGGAGGATGGGCGTATGTAGTGTTTTGAGGATCACAACTCCTTGCCCTGATGCTGCAGTCTCATTAGCAGTGGGGGAACCAGACCTCCCTCCTGGCTTAACCAGGGGCACAATTGACTAGGCCTAGGGCTAAGATTCAGCTCAGGGAGCAGGAACAGTTGCCCTTCCACTTCCCCCATTTAGGGAAACAGTTTAGGGCTGGCACTGAAAGGTCTATCTGTGCTGAGACTCCTCTTTCCACCTAACTCAAGTCACTCTGCCAAGAACAGTGTATATGTGGTTAGAAGGGAAATACTTCCATGCCAGAGGGGCACTCTTGGTTCAATGGAGGTGTACAGAGGTGGGAGAGAAAGAACTGGGAATGAGAGTTGATGATATCTTTACCATCATCTCCTTATTCAACAACTATTATTCTCATGTGGGACATCTGGGTCATGTGTAAATTGATCCAAATCAAAAACACTGGGAATTTTCATTGTATCTTTCCATAGAATAATTTGATTTTTCTCCCTCCTTACATCATCTGTTTCAGAAATCTATTGCAAGGATGGAGTATCTGAATATACAGAATCTAATAGTACGTTTCTTTGAGATTTAATTTCATTCTTAGAGTAGAGCCAAATGTTTTTTCTGGCAACTGTCAATCAAACCCAGTTGTAGTGTATTTTAGGTGTTGATGCTGAATATAGCCTGCATATATTCCCTTAAAATATTAGCTAGTTCTGAAATGCAACTAATTTTACGTTTCTGTTATTCTTTGTGAGTTTGTTTCATATGTTATTTGCCTTTCCAATTTATTAAAAAAAAAAAGTTTAGACTAGATGTGGGATGGTTAATTTATGTGCAAATATATGGTAGCTTCAGCATACAAATATTTTCAAATGGCATAATTAGTGTCATATAACAAAAATTTATGTCATAAACCACTTCAATTAGGACAGAATGAATCTAATTATTTTATGATTATGATTTCAATGTATTTTCCTGTAAAATTATGTGAATTGGTTCATAAGAATATTTGCAGCTCATCTGGAGCAAGGACATATTGCTTTACTTCTTTGTTCTTTGAATTTCCTTTCTTTTCTCTATATTCAAGGGCTGTATTCTTTAAAATTTTGATATGAAGCAGGAGGCATGTATTTGTGATCTTTTTCCAAAGGCTCTAGATATAAATTGAAAGGAAAACTGATTGTTATTGGCATTTCATATTTTCAGAATTGTATTGCAGTTGTGATATAATTGCCCTTTAAGCTGGTGTTTAACTGCACAGAATATGGAGACGTTTATGGTAATTTAACAAATCTACTGTATTGCACGATAGGTGAATCAGACAATGAAAGATTTGCTTCTTACGTTGTTTCTTTGTTTGGGGTATTTTGGCTCTTTTCATAAATCACAAAAGAGAGACACTTCCAAAGAGAAGGGTAACGTAAACATCTACATATTTTTTAATGTCATTTTAGAAATCCTTAATCATACAAATTGATGGTTCTGACTTTGATTCTTTCCAGTGCAGGGGAAGTATACTGCTATAGTTTCATACTGAAGTAATTATTTTGCTGATTAAAAATTAAGGTTGTGTCCTGAGAAAGATTTATTTTAATGGCCCATTACTCAATCTGCAAGTAGAGTAAATTAATCCCCTCCCAATCCCCCAAAAGTGGGGGTTTGGGTTTATCCTTGAGAAGATGACTGCAGTTTATGTTTGGGAAAAGACTTCATGTATTCTAATAGTCTTAAACATATTTGTGATTAATTCTGTGTAAGACATGAATAGGAGATAACATATGGGGTGTAAATACATTGGTGTAGCCATAATATATTAATTTATAGAAAGCTGCAGACTGAACCTCTGTGATATGGAGCTCAATATAAGACAATAAGTGTAAAATCCCACTATAGCATCTTCATAGTATTGCTTTCAGCACAGGTCTGAACCACACTAGAACTGAAATTCCCATACTTTGTAGTCTGTTCTTTGGCTTGCTCACAATCCAGTGATCTTAGCTAGCAAAACCAAGCAATCTCTCCTTGACAAAAGGGTGAAACAGAAGAGTTTATATCCTGGCCATCAGCCAGCCCTGCGCATCTTCTTCTCTTTCTTTTTCTGGAACAACTGCTTTTATGGACCATGTTTTCCACTCAGCAAGTCTACAGCAACCATTTTCTGACCTTCCCTGTGGCTGAGAGAAACTAAACTGCCCCCTTTATTAATCACTAGAGCTCAGATTGCTCTGTCAGTTCTGAAGTCCTCCAATTACACGCAGCTTTATATCCCTTGACATTTAGGTTTTTCTAATGAAAATGCTAGCAGAGTATACTGATTCCCTTTGGCTGATTCTATGTTTTTTGCTTAAATCTGAACTTTGTTTTGTGTAACTTCTAGCTTTGTATATGTAGTTGATAATTACCTGCTTTCAGAGGCTTATTATGAGGGGAGAAATCTTGAGTTTGCTTTTTTGTCACACTTCCTTCCTCCCTCCTTCTTAGGCCAGGTCTGCTGTTGTTTTGAGAACTTAGTGACTAAAATGCACTTGGCATCTGTCAGTAAAAATATTGGCTTCTCAAACAGAGTCTTTGAAAAGCCAGTGTTTTAGTACCATGATATTCTTTATTTCTTTCCCAGTTGTCCACATAGACAAATGTCAAGTAGACAGACTGCTGAGATTTGTATTTCAAATGCACTGCAAGTAGATGGAATATTAAAACATCTGAGACTAATCTGAAATCAAAGACAGTATGTAATTTCTGTGAAGGTGTTTGTTCTCTCTCAGTTACAGGGCAGTGGTTCACTGTCAGAAAGTGTGCACTGAAATAATTTACTGACTGAAGGATCTGCTCTCGCAAAGAGAGATTTTTCTTCTCATTACTTCACTGAGACTTCTCTGAATCTTCCATGAGGTTCATTTGTAACTTTGGTCAGTAATTTTAACAGTTAATGGTTTATGGTTTCTCAACTGTTAAATGAATGTAATAATATTATACCTGAATTGTATGATGGCTAGAGTGTGTGATGTTATCCCTAAATAATGTATATGATATGTTGCAATATTTAAGTGCTATGGAGGCTTTGTAAGTATCACACAGCCAGAAAAGGTCCACTGTGCAGGAATTTGTCTTGGAGGCACAGCTTGAAAAGTTGACTGGAGGTTGCATAAAACTGTTGGGGAAGGTCAGGTAGAAATGGAGCCTGGTTCTTGTTGAGAGACTTTATGTGAAATTCTCCACGGGATATCATGCACTCTGTTAATCAGATGACACACTTCATCCCTTCTGCTATCCTGGTTTTGTCTAGGATAACAGGGACTAAGATGTTAGTGCTGCAGACAATGTATGTCTATAGTCCAAATTAAATTTGTGACAACTCTAGGATGATGAAGTTGTTATATATCAAAGTTGGAGTCTCTGGAGTGTCAGACTGATATCACTATCAGTTTTCTTCTGAATACATTTACAATATAATTATTGTTACAGCCAGTTTGTACAGAGACATACTGCTTAATGGAAGCTAAGATTTTGACCTGTGTTATAAGACTTGACTCAAAGTTGGATGTGTAGAAGCTGCGTTTAATTTTATGAGGAGTTTGATTCACTCATGTCATCTGTGAATTACTATGTGAATTTGTGCAACTTTTTCCTGTGTAATGTTTAGGAAGTCTCCAGAGGACTTATGATATGAAGAATAAACACAAATATATTCTCTTCCCTTCTTTATCTGTCTTGTGACAGGATTCTGCTGTTTCTTTTAAAACCTTTGAAACCTCCACTAAGAGAAGCAATCCCAACATCTATTCCCTTTGTAACCTACTATATAATGGGCATTTGTTATCAAGTTGTTGAGTACTATCTCAGTGCATGCAGTGAGGGAAAACGTCTTTGGTGTACCTTGCATCAGCTCCAGGAAAGGGACAACAATCCTCTGGCACTATCATGGTGAAGAATTGCATTGAGCTATCTAATTAGGAACTGAACATTACAGAAAACAGAATTAGAGTGCCTCTATCCATTTGTTGTGTATTACTGTCATACCTAGAACTGCATCCTTGCGGAAGGATTCAGGAATATATCCCATGTTTAAAGGGTTTTCAATTAATCAGCAGTCACTTCACTTGAGGATGCATCTTTTTATGAAGGCCTTGTTGCCAGTATAAGGGTTTTGTTGACTGATGGTTTGGGTTTCTCTTTCTCACAACAGAAATCTCAAGAAGCATCCATAACACAGAAGGGACTCAGTGAACGTATGCAATAGAAAAGTGAATATGAAGAGAAAGAATGACTGTTAAATCCAGTTCTTTTGAAAAGTTAAGTCTTGTTTAGCTCCTCAGTAGAAAGAAATGGCTGAAAATAATCTACTTCATTTGAATTAAGGAAGCTGAGCATTACTGCAGCAACTTAAGAAAAACCCTCTTGACTTCCTGGAAACTGAAAGAATTTTTTTTTGAAGAAGTAATTGTCTCTGACATCACTAAACTGCATAGTGAGTTTGCGAGTGGTTAGTTTGGGGTAACAGAGGAAGCAACTCCTTCACAGATAAGCAGGCAGTGCAATGTATGTGCCTAGTTATTCTCTTTTTTGGTTCAGGTTTTGCTGAGAAATTATTTTGCAGACAGATAACACTTATTTTGCTTTCCAGAGAGAGACACATGCTGTTTCATAAGGATACGCCTGATTTCCAGAAATAACCATGTTTTTGTGGCTTAAACTCTTAGCATTTGGTGTTGCATTTCTGAGACGGGATGCTTTTGTCAAAGGTAGGTAGCAATTGATATTTCTTTCTCTCATTTTGATACCTGAATGTCCTCTGTAGAAGTAAAACAAATGAAAAGCTTTGCAAAGTGGAGAAATAGCATCTTTGTTCAGAAACTAGAATACGATCGTATGCAGTGGTGTCAGAACTTAAATCGGGAAGATTGACGCATAATGTACAAGGCTAAAATGTCTTCCGCATGGTCATACGTGAGAGTTATACGAACCATTTAAAAAAAAAAAAAAGATTTGTAGTTGTATTTGAAAAAGAATATGTTTAGATCTCTTTTGTGAACCTGTTCGATACAGTCTTTATGTTTGATTTCATCTCATGATGCAGTACTTTGTTTTCTGTGTTTCAATCCTTAAAGAAAAAAATCTTCCCATCCATTTTAGCCACTCCCTGACCTCAGAATCTGCTTACAGTTCCTCAAATTTTGATTTTTACTGCAGTGGGGTTAGTAAAAAAATCTAAACATTGTAAGTTAATCTCTACAATTGGGAAATTACTTATTTTATAAAATACATATTATTTATTTATTTTATAAAAACTGCTTGCTGAAGAGCCATCAAAATTTTTAATTGTCTAATTGCCCCAGTGCAGATGAATTTGTTGCTTGACTTTTTAAAATTTTATAAGAGGAAGATAGAGCCCAAGAGGTTGATCTTGCAAAATATCCTAGATGTGACAGATAATGTAAGTAGCAAAAAAACCTATTAATTTTGAGGTAATACTTTATATAAAGACAAAAATGGATCTAAGTTTAAGAAAATATTTTCTTGAAAAGAACATGCAGCATTCTATGTATATGTACCTTTCATCAGTTTAGCTAGTTAATGTAATTTGGAATAGTTGATGGCAGACACAAAAGCTTTTCTCTAATGTTCATCCTAAAAAGTGGCTTGAAACATATTCTGAAATGGCAGCAAATTATACGCAGGGCTGAAACCTCTTTTCACATATATTGAATTTATCCATGCTTCTATCATCATGTCACTATAGTAACTCCAGATTTATACTGATGTAAGCAAGAAAATGATCTGCCTTTAGTTGATAACCAGCTAAGAAGAGCATTTGAAGCCTGAGCATTAGTTCTTTTGTCCTTCAAAGTCTCTGAAGAGAGGAGCACTGAATAAATCTGGTTGGTAGCTGTTGGATATTATAAGAAAACAAATGAAGGCTGTACTGTAGAGGAAAAGAACAAAATCTCTTGCTTTTCCTGTCCCCCCCCTCCCTTTTTTTTTTTTAAATCTGCTGTCCTACTTTCCATTTTATGTCTTTCTGAGACTTCCCACCCCTACCTTTTCTCCAGAAAGGGCAGGTTACTGTCTGCTCTCTCAGCCACCTCCACAGTCAGTCGATGTGTTAGCTAACAGAGAGGGCTGGAACATAGAAAGAGGGGTAGCAGTATTTTATTTCAAGTAATAGTTATTTTCTCTGTTCACACAGAGTAGTCTAGCTCAAGCCTGTTCCTCTCTACATACTTTTACTAAACAGAAGAACCTCAAAGAAATGATAAGTTTCAACTCCTCTCTATTACACAACGCAATTAACAGTCTCACACTGTAGTATCAAGTACTCAACCTCACAGACCTAGTTTTCACCATGTAGTCTGGCACAGAGATTGATTCTCCTGTCAGGATGACAGAACCATTATACTTCATCTTTGCTGTGTAGATTACTCTGCCTTATAGCTATGGGCGGCTGGGCAGTCTTCTAGGGAGGAGTTTGTTAATGGAGGAGCAACATTTGGAAAAGGTGGTGTATGCTTTGGTTTTATGGCAAGAACAATTTTCAGGCACTTGTTAGTAAGTGTTGGGTGGGTTTGGGGACTTCTTTTGTTATTACTATTATTATTCTCCAAGAGCTTATTGTTCTTAGTGATTTTGATGACCTAGCAGGAGAAATTTTAAGGTTGTCTGACTTCCACCACAAGCAGAGACATCCTATAAAATATCTCTAATTTCCTGCAATCACCAAGCCACTTTTAAGAGCATCAAACTACATTCAAACAAACAAAAAAAAGTTAGTAATATCTAGAGCCTGCACAAAGGCCTTTTCACTGTGTAAATCCCCCAAATAAAACGCATGTATCCAGCTGGTTATCCTGGTAAGAAATAGACAAATAATGGTATTTGTGTGTACCTATACATACCAACATATGGTACCAATAAACACCAAACTTGGAGTTCCATCTGTCCATGTAAACATTTGCACTGCTGAAATATCCCATAAAATTAATCAGGTTTTTGTGCACTATTTGTTAGTCTTTTACCTCTACCTACATAGAATACCTAGCTTTACTAAAACTTTTAGTTGCCAGATGTGTGCTTCTTAAAATCTTTAGTGTAAGATTGATACATAACACTGTCTTAATGTCTAGGCTGACTTCCCAATCAAAATAGTTATGCTAACATACCTGATACAATACATCAATGCCTGTTTATGCAAAACAAAACCCAAAACAAAAAACATCCCCCCCAAAACCCAATAACGCCCCCCAACACCAATCCCAACACAGCACCCCCCAAAAAAAATCCAGAAAAAAAGCTTTGCTTCCATTTAGGAAAAAAAAAAAAGCTTGCAGGACAAGCACTTTTTTTTCCATTAGATCATTAATTCAGGTTCCTCCCCCACCCTCTAGAAAAGTATTAGCAATTTGACAACTTTCAAAAGCCTTCACCCACTTCAGAGCCACTTCCTTTATTTCAGGAAACTAAATAATTGCTTGGTAGTTTTGACTGTGACTTTTTTATTTTCCAAGTTAAAAGTACCAAGAAGCTTCAGCAGGCACATGGAATCTGAGGCCATGCAGTCTCCGTGCCCAACAGCTGTGGAGGTTTCCACCTGGAAGTGTTACATTTTCTTTGCACAGACATCACTGTCAGTATAGCTCATCCTATGGCTTTGACTTTCTGTGAAAACCTTTTTCACAGATTGGTGTATACCTCTGGAAAAAGTCTGGCAGATCTAATTTTTAAGCCATGAAACTTACTAGTATCGGCTCATTTTATGTGTAGGATAAAGAATAAGGGGAATTGCACTGGCAGGAGTATAGTCATTAAGGTAGAAGAAAGTGAAGTGAATGAAGGCTTTAGAGCACCATCTCTGATGTTTTCCTCTTATGGATGCCCCACTGCAGGTTCTGTTTAGGACTGTACCATACTTTTTTTTTTTTAGTGGTGTACTTGAAGCTTTCTGAAATACACACCCCAGAGTCCTGCACTCAGGGCCCTCTTAATAATTTGAAACAAGTTGCCTGATTTTCACATCTTGCACAGTTCCAATACTTTATTCAAAATCAACTGAGAGAGTTTGTGTATGCATAGAGGCGCAGGCAGTCCTACTCACTTCCTGGGCTGGCCAGACACGAGCCACTTCTAAACTGGAAACCATTCAGTTTCATTATGGTGGTGTACCTAAGCCACCAGCAGGACACTTGTTAATTGGAGCACAGCAGCACACTAGCATAGCTATGTGGTTTCTGGACTAGAATTAGCTACTGATTTGGACGAAACATGTAATTTTCTTTACCTATTCACCTAGACCTGTACAAACGTAATGAGCAAATGGCTGGGTTGTTCGTGTGGTATACTGATTGTAACTGCAGATAGGGCAAGAGACATTGGTTCTGGACTAATGGGTCTTTCTTACATAGTATGGAAAAGACATTTGCTAGTCGTTCTGTATTCACTCACATCAGTATATTGACATACTGAGAATGTTTTTACCAGTATAGAAATAAAGCTGCAAAACTGCTGTGCAGAGACCAGTTCTAAAGAAAATCAAGCTCTCGGTGGCATGGTATGTTGGAACCATTTCCTTTAGTTTTAATTTTAATTTGGTGAATTTATGTTTCTATATTTCAGTTCTGAAGAACAAATCAACACTTAGTGGGTTAGACACATTGCATGTATAATGAGATAAGGCAGAAGAAGTGGGGGGAGGAAACAGGATGAAGTGACTTTTCAAGATGTTGCTAGTATCAGGAATCAAGTTCTGTTTTCCTGACTCCTGTGACCTGTCTACAGAACTGCCTACCTCTCTGGGAGCATGTGTATGCATTAAACAAGTAGGCAGTCTCTACACTGAAATTGTGAATGCATTGTATATAGTGCATGAAAATTATCCTGTTTTCTTTTGCTGTGCAGCTGCATTGTGGTATATACTATACCATGCTGGGAGCAAGGAAAGGAGAACAGCAGGCCATGAAAATGTTCTGTCCTCTGTTTACATTCTTGATCTAGTTTTAAGAGTTAATATTCATAAGCATACATCTGGCCCACCAGGAAGGCAGAGCAAATTAACCCACAATGAACTCTCTGCTGTCACGGCTTGACTTCTCATGGTACTCATTCAACTACCTCCTTTAAAGTTAGCTCAAGTATCTCTGCATTACCCCATGTTTTGCAGCACAGACTTTACCTGAATCTTGCCACTGTCATTCCCCTTTGTTTGGGTGGCTGTTCCTCCCATGCTGCCAGCCCCAAGGGTGAGGACCACAGAGGAGCGCAGTATGGGGGTGGCTGCAGAGATGGCACCTGATACAGCAGAGGAACAAGAGGCACTGCAGTAAAGTGTCATGTGCTGGGCAAGGCTTGCTACTTGCTAGCAGGAGTTCAGCTCTTTGTGGCTGTGAGTGAACTCCTTTCAAACCCTAGCAAGAACATATGCATTACAGCAATATAACAGCTTAGATAGGGCAGAACTGGATGTCCGTGCCTTGCTTCTTCGTACAGACATGCCCTTTGAGCTGGCTGCTGGAGCCATGCCTGCCAGCCCTGCCTGGGAGACAGCGATTGTCCCTGAGCCCTGCTGCTTTCTGCATTGTGCGGAGATGTCTGTTGTTCACATTTATTCATCTTTAATTGTCTACAACTAGAAATCAAGAAGTTATTTTTCTCAGGCAAACTTATGAAGTACAGAACATCCAAAACATTTTGTGAGGAATAGTTTACTCTCTTCAAACCTCAGTTTAGGCCCTCAAACACTTCTGTACAAAAAATGCTAAAAAGTTTTAAAGTGGCAAAATTCTGATTTCCTCCTGTAAATATCAAGATTAAAATAACAGATATGGTTGCAAAAGCAGGGTTTTTTTCCCTGCAACTTTACTATTCTCTCAGACTGTTGTACTGTGTGTCCTGATACATTTCCAGGCTATCCATACCCTTGCAAACAGATCTTGTTCACTGGTGTTTCAGTAACTGTTAGAGCATTTTATCTATCTCCAGGTTTCTTTCCCTTTCAAGTAAAGCAGTTTGGGGCCTTCAGTGCCAGGATTTTAGAAACTAGCTGTGAGCACTTCAGTGCCAGCTTATATTATCCAGTGTTGTATAGCTAACAGGACCCACTTCTTTTCTTTTATACCACTACTTTGCAGTACTGTTCTTCCAGTTATTCCCTCTGTGTCAGTGCCTCTTCAGCTAGCCTGCTTGCTTAGGTTTCTATTCTCTAGTTTCAAAGACTTCTCTTACAATCTATCTGTTCTTCACTCATAATCCCACCACCCTGCTCAGGTCTCTAGAGGTATCTTTTGTTGTGCATGAAAGACATTTTTTGTTGTTGCAAAAATGTGGACTCCTTGGAGCAATATTTTTAATTGCCTTTTGAAATAAATTCTTTTCCTGACAAAAAGAGAAATAATCAAACTAGCTGTCTAATAGAAAAATAAAGCCATACAATGAAGCTTTCTGTACAACATATAAGCAAATAGTTTGTTAAATGAAGCATATACGTCCTATATGAGCTGAAAGATTTTACGCTCAGGGAAATGTACAATACAGAGCCTCAGCTGAAATGGTACAGAAATATACAGCTAGTAAAGCCTTTCCAGGTAATCACATACATTCCAGAAGCTGTGAATGGAATATTTAAGAGTCCCTGAACTTTTTCTGGATGCTTCTGAGTTAAGACATATGTAGGTGGAAAAAAGGGTAAGATAAATGGCAGAGCGTAGTCAAGCTTCTAGAATAAGATCCAAGAGACAGAAGTCAGCTGCAGTCTAAGCTGTCTCAGAAACTCATTGTATGAAGTGTTAAGTCGTTTTCATTTCTCCACATCTCAGTTTCATCATCTGTTAAGTTGAAGGTAGTAACACTTACCTTGTTGCAAAATGTAGAGTCATAATTCCTTAAATATACTGAGGGATGCTTGTCTCTTGCAACCTGTGAACTACCACAAATTAATCTGAAGAAACTGGTTGTGCATTAGAGTATTTTGAATAGTGTATCTGAGCAAAGAAAATTAAAAGTATGAAACAAATGTCTTGTGCCTAAATTTCTACCTTGTTCTCAGTCCTAAAGCACAGGTGCTGTCAATGGGGAGCCAATACTTTTATGCTGAGTAAGAACAACCCATATTGTGCTTAACTTCAGCAAATCTCTAAAGCATGATCATGTCAACTGCAGTCTCCATTTTAACCAATGTTGGCTGAAATAACTGAAGTTGGCAATGAGTCCTTAAGAGACACAAGAACAGGATTGCCAGCTTTTTACTTCCAGTGCCTGTGGATGAGATGAGAAGGTGTCCTAAATGGACCATAGCTGCAAAATGCTTCATGTTACAAAGCATCCTCCATGCTTAGGGAGGGGTAAATACACCAGTGAGCCTGTCTAGTAAATTAGGTGTTTTATGAGTCTCAGTGGTAACATTTATAAATGTAAACCAACCATTCTAGAGAAATGCAGGCCAATCTGACTCTGTCAACATATGATTTAAAATCATATGCTCGCATAATCGAAGGAAAGATGACCAGTGTTGCTACTGCAGAAGTTTAGTTAATCTTCTTGAGGTAGACCTCTGATGTCTAAAATGAATGCAGAATCACATGCATATACACCGTAGAGAAATCTTTTGGTTTTAATGAGTTTTGGATAGAGTATCTGGAGTATTTATTTATTCATGTCACTCTTTCTTAGAAGAATTTAAATGATAATGAAATATGTATTTTTAAAATTACGTGTAATTTTTTTTTACTTGGTCCCTAATGGCAGTGAGAGATTGTTGCCCTAGGTCTCTTGTAAGCAATATACAAGTTCCCTCATCCCCAAATAATATGTGTGAATGCATGCCTGTGCCATACATCTGTGTGTGTGAGTGGAAGTATAACATTTATGATACTTGAGACTGTCCAATAAGTACATGAAAATACTTGGCTTTGTTTGCAGTTTCATTAATGCTACTGTGCTCAACTGTGCTGCTTCAACAGAACTGAAAGACTTTTCTACATCCTCCACACACCTGCAGTCTAGTGTGTTTGAAGTATGAAATGTGGTTGAGGTTTGAGGGAAAGATATGAAACAGCGGTAAGAAATATGCGTTAGTACAACTTAGTAGCATTTCTGATTTTGCTGTCCCAGTCTGCTAATCCAATGACTTACTTAGAAATAAAAGTTTCTGAAAGCTGCCCAATACACTCACTCTCACTATTAGAAAATGGTAGGAATAATGACAGCTTAACCTGGTGTCAACTTACAGTTTAGAAGGTTTACAGTGGAATGGTGCTGAATACAAGGGAGACAGTTCAAGGAAATGAATGTGAGATCTATAAAGTTATTTATCCTAGATATTAATGGATCAAAGTTTTGTAATACTTAAAGGTTTTGTAATACTTGGACATGAAACTTCCATAAAATCCAGTGATGTCTGGCCTCCTGAATTTAGCACTTTATACTTTTCTGAAGACTGGCCAGTCTGAAGTGGTAAAATAGGTAAGTTTTAATATGTAGTAAGATAGTATTTGTAGATGCGTACAGTTTATGGAAATCTTGCCTACAGATGCCTTTTGAATTAACACAGGATGTATTCAGTTCATTAGAAATCAAAGAATAGTTCAGGAATAAAGGTCCCACAAAAATTCCAAGATTTGAGGATCAGATTATTCCAAAAGCTAATAAAAAAGCGACAGCTGCATTTGTGTTCCTGCTGTGATTAATGCCATGCTTAAGGGCCTGCTAATATGCAGTTTTGCACCACCCTGAATAAACAGGCAAGTGCTCGGTGCGGTAGCTGGTTTAGGTTTTGTCTTAATGTTGGGAGGAGAGCCATTTACAAAGTGGAAGTGATTGTGCTTCAGAGATGTGAACAAGTGTGTCATCATTGCAGAAGCATGCCTTAAATGGCAAGGGAAAGATTGCTTGCAAACCACAGCTTCTAAAAAACACTTTTCACTGAGCAAGGAAGACATTTTAATAACACAGAGCATGTCAGATATGCCATTTTCAGCTTCTGTTTCTGCAGTTGATGCTCTCTGTTGCTCTCTGATGCTCTCTTCTGAGCAACAGAATTGCTGCTCACCTAAGTCTCACCTCAGTGTGACGTCAGTGGAAAGTCTGAAAAGGCTTTCAAGTGTCTTAAAGGATTTATCTTTGTGGGGTTTTTTACTGCATTTTGTTGAATTTTCTTTGGCTTTATAGTAGAACAGGAAAATAAAGTCCACTTTTTTTTTTTTTTTTTAAACCTACTGGGGGTCTTCAAACTCAAAGTTCTCTTTTCCTGTTAGCTGCCCTGAGAAAGCTGTTTGGAGGACACACCCCCAGTTTTGACTGTAAGCTCCAAACCACTTGAGAATTGTTTTTTCACAGAATAAATTGATCAGATTTTTGGAAGACCTCCATGTGTTGGTCATTGAGATGATGTGAAAATTTGGACTGTGCAGCTGCAAGTTAATCTTTTCTGAAACTTTTTCTTAAGTTATGAATACTGAACACTTGAAAAGTCAGGAAGGAGCTGCTCCTGTGTGTGTGTGACTGTCTGACCTGTGTGTACAGTAGGGTTAATGGCCACAGTCATGATCAAGTATTTTTGTGGGCTAGATGCTGTACAAATGTAGGATGAAATATGATCTTGTCCTCAAAGGGTTTATGATCTGATTCTAGACAGCATGGATATTTCTTAAAAAGGAAAGGTATAGAGGCAAGAGGAAAGACAGGTAAGGGAAAAAGTAATAGTAGTGTATGTGCCCAGCCAAAGAGTTTGCATAATCCCCTGTGCTATTTATTTCCTTTTCTGAGAAAGGGACATACATATCTTATTCAAAACAGCATACAACGGAATAAATTACTCCCTGGTTCCCAAATAAACTCTCCTACACAGGTCCATGTATTGCAGGTCTCACATTGTGCTTTTACAACTTCTTTACATGACAACAACAGATGCACGTATTCCTGGAAGATAATTCTTAATGATAAAACTGCTGCAGGTAAAAACTTATGGTGCTCCAAAGCTCCTCTCTTCCTCTATAGAAACAAAAAAAATCAGGTCACAAACAAAGGCACTATATTTATTTGCAATGATTATTTTTTCCATCTGTTTAATACTTTCATTAACTTATTGAATTCTCTCACCAGTGAGTGAAATATGGTAAACAAACAACAGAATATGTAGATGATGTGTTACGAACACACACACACACACACACGCACATTCACTCTCTTGTGTGGGAGTGCATATAATCTCACCCCTCTGATTCACAATTCTTGTAGCAGATACTCTATATGCAGGAGATGAGCAAACGTGAACAGCATCTGTGTATGAAAGAGAGGGACCACATACAGTTCAGTTCAGAAAATTTGTATGTTACATTCAGCATTCTCATATCTAAGTGTTCAAAAATAGTAATAACAATAATAAATTAATTTTGACCCATAATTAACCTAATAGATTTATTTAGACTGGAAAATAAAAATCACATTATAACACTTTTCTCTTGAAAAAAGCAATGAGAAAAAAAATACAGAACTTATCTTCAGGGTTGCAGAAGATGATGTCATGTTTCCTGAATATCAGGTGGTGAACTCTGTCAACACAAGCTCCGGGAATTGCCTGCAATTAATTCCAGTGTGACCTGGATCCATATTACAGTATAGAATATTTTTTTAAAATATTTATTGAGCTCTACAGAGGTTTTTTTTTTTTTTATGGAATTGGTTATGATTAATTTGCTGAGTTGGATTTCAGGGTCATAAGGACTTTTGGGTTCTAGATGGCTGCAAGTTTGAGTGAAAAGATTTTGTTGTGAAAAGCTAAGGATTTGGAATGGCTGTGTTTGCTATTACAGTAGTTGATTATAAGATAGAGCTGTGAGTAGAGTCTTGAATGAATGTGTAATAACTGTTTAATAATATTGTCTTTCTGTAAAATCTGCGCTCTCTCTGTTATGTCAGCTCGTCCTTGCAGCAATGAGCAACCATAGGTAGCAGGAAACAGGTATGTAACCCTACATCATCTTTAAAAAATCATTTCAGAACTTTATGGTAGTCTTTGAAAAGCACTACAATGATTGGTACAGTGATAAATTCTCTAATTTATGACTGATGTCAGATCTTTACAGTGTTAGTGGATGCAATTGGTGTCTTTTTAGTGAAATTTTCTGTAGTTATAAGAATTAACATTCAGAAAGAAGTTCTGAACAAATGTGAAGGGGAGAGATGAGGGGAGATCAATGTTGTGGGACAAGGATTGATGGTACAGCTATTGCTACTCCAAAGCATCAGAGGAAGGATGATGAAACTGGTTTAAGAGAGTTCATTCTCTGTGTAGAGAATGAAAATATATTCAGTGTATTATTATGTCTATGTTGCTCAATGTATAGTTCAGGCCGTATTTATGGAATTACTATTCAAAACTTTCTGCAGCTAGAAATATTAGTTTTTTTCTTAAGCTTTTTGATGATGGTGCTCACCTTCTGTAGCTAAGTGGTACACACATATGGATTTTCATATTTGGGATGAAAAAATGGTGCAAAGAGAAAAACAATCTATTGATTCAGAAAGGTTAACCTGAGACGAGCACCATACTCTTTAAAGCACCCATTACTTCAGTTAATTCGCAGTTTTGAAAGGTCACCACTTCAGCGAATCAGATTAGTATAATTAAGATAAGAACCTGTTAAATGCAGACTAATTATTAATGACTGCTGTATGGAAAATTTAGTATAAGTAGATTTTGTAGCATCATATGAGAATTCTGTGACAAAAGCTGGAATATAATCTGGTTACCTAAAGCACCATTTTACTACAGAGCTGCGAGATGTTTTTTTGGTTTTTGTGGTCACTTGCCTCACTAACTCCATGGCTCATGCACAGAATTAGCTCTGCAGGCAAAAAGTATCTTCACTGCATGCACTGGAGCATTTCTGTGCTGCACCAAAACAGCAGTCTGCGATCACAGAATGAAAGATCTCGGTGAATGTTCGTAAGTGTCAGGAAAGGAAAAGAACTAGGGCTTTGCATTGGCGATACAAATTGACATCTGCAAACTCCTGAATAATTATCTTTGCTCCCCAGACAATGTCTTTTGGAACATCTTATGAGTGTATGATTTTACTATAAAATAGTCATTGTACATTGTGAAAGTCACATGTATCTGCGACTTTCCAGGGTGTAATTCTGTGCTGAAGTTCTGGCAATGTTGTAAATGAAGCAAATTAAGCTTTTCCATAGCTACTCTTCCAATATTTGGAACAGAATTGAAGAACTCATACAGAAATTCTGGTTTGTTGTGTGTTGATGTGGGGGATTTGTTTGTTTGTTTGTTTGTTTGGGGTTTGGGTTTTGTTTTGCTTTGTTTTGTTTTGTTAAAACACCTGGTGAGGTCTAGTTAAACATTCAGATCTTTGCAGTAGTGTAGTGCCAAACCTGCCACATTCCTGCACCTCTTGACCAAGGGCAACCCATTGGTAGCTGTCTTTCCTACATATTTCTGAGGACTACAGTTGTTTCTATTGTATTTATGACCATGGAAGTGACTTATATCATATTAGTGTTATCATTACTTTTGTATTGTTTTCAATTATTTGATATCAAAATGGACATTGCATTTGTTAATGTTATTTATTCAACAAAGGGCTTTAAATGTTGTTTTATGAGGCATTCCTGCTTCTTGCAAAAAGTGAAATGTTTTAAGGTAGATGCCACATTTAAAGTAGATCACATGAATATTGATAATGTTTATAACAATCTCCACTAGATCTGTGTGATGTCAGGAAATGCGGAATTACAATTTTCAAGACGTGTTAAGCTTCAGTTTGGATGAGGGGCAGTATAATTCCAATTTAATCGAGCATAGAACAGAAATGGAAGTAGGGGAAAGATCCTACTGAAAAACCATCACATTGTATCTGTTTTGAGCTGTAGCCTTTGTTTCTGTATCCTTAATCAGCACCAATACTTGCAAAGTGGATGTTGGTAGGAAATATAAGTGCAAAATATTGTATAGAAACATGTGATATCTTTGCTCAGGAGATGTTTGAGGAGAAAAAAGAAAACTGATTTGTTGACTATTTCAAGTCTTTCGAAGTTAAGATGTCAAGCAAATTTTGTGTAACTGCTGTAATGCCAAGATAAGAATTAAGTAATAAATTAAAATATTTTGATCTCTGTCGGTCACAGTAGGACCCCTGCAGCACAAAGTGATTTCAGTCAAGTTTCTTTGTATTGCTGCTGGAGAAGCTGACGTTTTGTTGTTGTTGGTGGTTGTGGTGGTGGTGGTGGTGGTGGTGCTAGTGGTGGTATAGTGGATTTCTTGAGGATCACTTAGGCTCCTAAATGCCTTTTATGTTTTGGAAATTTTGCCCTTTGCAATGGCTTACAATGAATGTGCTGACATATTGATAACTTGTAGTAGTAACTGCAGTCCTGATGCTAAAACAAACATCATGGGTTTTTTTCCAGTAAATCAGGGGATTTCTTTCCTTTGTAAGGAGTAGAAAAGTACTGAAGGCACGATCACCATTTTACATGTTAGTCTAAAGAGGATGAACACTTAATGGCTTGTCTCCAGCATTTCTTCAGTGGTAGCATGAAGAAGGCCTTTTTTTCTTCTTCTTTTTTTTTTTCTTTTTTAAAAGTAGCACTTTGTGTCCTGTGCTCCCTAATTGACCTCATACTTTCTGATAGCCACCAGAACTAGTGCAGAGCTTGACTCTGCTGACTAGTTAGCCACTACGGAGTGATTTGCTGCTTGGTCCCTTGTCTCCTGTCACTGGCTCCAACGCCAGGGAAGAGGTGGATTGGGGGCCCACAGTGGAAGAAGCTGTGGAATCTGATAAGATTGTAATTCTGAGCACACTTATAGTCATGGAAATAATGTCCTTCATTTTCTTAGTGACTATATCTGATTCATTTTGAGGGAGAAGCACTAACACTCTTGAACTGATTCATCGAGATAGGTAGCATCTTTGTCTCTAGATGAGTATGGAAAATTACCTGACCTTTGATGGATATTTTGATAAAAGCATACACACTGGCCTAGTCTGAGTTTCCAGGAAGTGTAGGCAGAATACTATCATTCTTCCACTTATAACAACGATTAAAGGCAATTCTTAAAGGGGAGGTGGGAGGAATTCTTGCTCAGAGAAGTCACTGAAAATGTCTCTCTTCTCTGGAGAGTAAGCATATTGTGCAGAATGAATGCAGAGAGGAAGAAGCAATGTCTAATGAAGAAAAATACATTCTTTTTCCAGTCAGGAAGGCATTTCATTCATATCTTAATAATGGTTAGAGCTACACTACTGAAATGATTATAGAGTCCCTTCAGAAAATTGTTACCTGGAGAAGCTTTCAAACTATGTTTGTGAAAGTTTTGCCTGAAAAAAATAGCTTGTCTTTAAAATAAATGTTACTAAGATTTTACTAATTTTACTTATTTAAATCTGTGCCTTTAAGAAAGCAAATCGTCATTCACTAGTTTAAATTTGAGCCAACTTCAGTGAGATTCTTCATAGTGAAAGTAAAATACATCACTGTCAGGCTAGACACACAAGGCTTGAACCATTAGCCACCGTATAGCCACTATTCAGGATTCCCAAACCATTAATGGGATGACAGTTCTTTACACTGTGTGGTTTTATGTATGTAAGTAGAAATGTATGTAAGAAGAAACCCTTCCTAAATGCCAAAGGGTTTAGAATAGATTTCTGCATTCGGGAATGTACCTGAACCTGGATTACTTGATATACCTATAAGTGGTTTTGAGTGAAACATAATGTCATTGACTGTCATTTTTATCTTCTAGGTGAGACAAAGAAATGTAATTTCCTTAAAAAAAAATGGAACGTTTTTCTTTACAATGTTACCTTGCAAAATACTTGTGTCACTAGATGGAAAAGTTTGTATTTGCAGAAATCAGATCACTCATTAGTTTTAGTAAGTGCTGCTAAACATCAATTATTAAAGGAAATGCAAAAGAAAAGAGCCTTGGGACACCTGTTCATTATAGTAAATTGTCACCTTGTAGAGCTGATATAAAATATTTCTGCTTCATAAATGGACTTCAATGCACCTTCATACATATCTTGCTGTTACACATAGCTCAAAACACTTTAGCAAAGAAAAGTCATTATTCCCAGCTTAAATGGAACCAGATCCAGAGAGCTGATTTCTAAAAGGCCACCTGGAAAGCTGTTGGACAAAAAGAAATACTCTGGAACTTTTGCTAAGTAAGAAGCAAAAAAAGGAGGGGAAATGAAGACACAAGAAGGAGCATTTTTGAATTAAAACTTTTGTTTGTTTGTGACTGTTATTTTGTAAAGGAAGTCACATATTTTGTAGCAAAGTCAAGCAAAAAGTCATATTGAACAATGCAAAACAAGAGGAGAGTGTAACATTGATTATTGTGCAAAATAAACGATTCATTTAATGAATCCTGTCAGTCAATTGGCAAAGTAGTAGGAGGCCTGTATATCACCTCAGCTAGTTGCAGAAATCCTGGGTTAACCTTCTGCATAAAGTACTTGTCACCCTAGCAAGGGGTGGACATGAGAACTTAATTTGATATTCAGCAAAGACTAGTGGAGGAAGACATGAGGGTATTAATCTTTCTTCCTGGGAGAAGATTGCTGTCAGCTTCAAAAGAAAATTTCTGCCTACTTCCAGGCAGGGGTATCAAACTGAAGCACAAATAGAAGGGTTGCTTGGACAATTGGGTGAGATCAAAGAGTGACACCTTTCAGTTGTTCTAGAGCATGAGCAAGAGTAAATCAGGAGCAGGGAAATAACAATAATGCACTAGTAATTTTTCAGCAGGGGTCAGTACATTTAGCAGCTGCATTTAATTTTATGATCTGGAATTATTGTGGTACTGCAGGAGGCAAATGCAAATGAGAATTAACATGATCAGGGCTACAACAATAGGTCTTAGTGAGGCAGATTTCTATAAAAGTTACCACCTACTCTCCTTGTAAAAGAAATCCAAACCCAAAATCAAAACAGTTCAGCTGTGCTGGTGATGCAGACTCCTAATCTATGTCTTCAGTCAGAGTGACACATCTCTTTGAGTCCTGTTTCGATCTGTGCACATATAATAGCGTTTTCACTGGAGGTGGAAGGTGTTGCAGAGTGCATGTGGTTGCAGTGTTGGTGCAGTCATAGAGGCAGATGAGAAGTCTCACTACAGGAAATGTGATCGTTAGGGAAATGATCTGTCACGAAATTCATTGTAATGCCATGTTTCAGAACAAAAAGTGCTTCAAAGCTTTTAGCTCAGAAACAAACTCAAAACCAAATCCCTATGAGTTCTTCTCATACTGAGACAGGAGGTTTCACTCATAATGAAGAACACTGAGAATGACTGACAGTGTGTAATGCTGAGTATTTGAAGTGTTGGATGTTGGTTTCTTGTCCACAGATTCCATCTAGAAGGTTCATAATGCAGTTGCTGAAGAAGAAACCAGTTCGATTGCAAATAGATCCTAGCTTGGTCTCTCTGCTCATTATCTTTATGGTACACTCGCTTTTCATATGCCTACTGTTGTTATCCAAAATGCTTTCTGAATTTCAGTTCTTTGATGACTCTTTGCTAAAAATAATTAGACTTAATATTATTTAAGTGTCCTGTGTTTACAATCTTACTGGTGCATGTTTTTAATATTGCTTTTGACATCATACAGTACAGACTCTCCAGATCGGGGGGGGATTTAAAGTATTCTCTGGAGATGCAAGGGTTGTTCATCTGCAAAACCTAATTCCTGCCACTTTCTTGGCTTACAAAGCCAGAGGCATTTCAAGGACTCATCCAGGTCCATTGCACTAGCTTTGTGCTGTCAGCAGACTAATAATTAATCAGAATGCACTTTCTGTATTTCCTTATATAAATATATCTTTAATCCAGGGTAGGAACTCTTATTTTCAATGGCACCTATGATCTGTCTATCAGGGCAAGTGTATTGAAATCAATCAATTTGTTGCTATTCTCTAATTCTTGTAATTCTGTTAAGTAGACAGAAAGAATTATTTGTTGGGGATGTTTTTATTTAAATTAAAGAAAATGTCTGTATTGATAGGAATCTTTTTCAAAAGCTTAATAAGGCAAGCTATGAAATAAAAAAAAAAATCCTTAAAAAATTATAATGTAGATAAGAAATACGATGTGAAATGCCCAGGTGTAAACATCTTTGACTGGATCTCTTCTGCAGGTAACAATAGGCTCTAAGCTGCCCCTTGCAGCCTTGGCCCTCTGACTGTCCAGGGGGACATCCTGATACATTTTGCTGCTCCCTTCCCTCCTACAGATTTAGGCTTCCTTCATGTAGCAACCAGAGTATGGCAGATAGAGGTACTTCCCCTTTGGTGTTCTGGTATGCTTGATCTGGACCTGTAATCTTGGAAGTGTTTTCAGGTTTGTTGGTATAGAGATAATAATCCATTTCTATTGATGCATTAAGGATGAAACCTGAGGCCACTTGGATGCCTCTTATTATACTGTCCAAACCTGTTAGGCAATGTATAATTTTTCGAGTGATTGCATTGTTCTCATTGCAGTGAGTCACCAGTTTTTATCTAAATATGGACTTAGTTTAATGTCATGTTGTAACGGACATTTTTTTATGGAGAATATATTCTACTTTAAGAAAAGCACAGGTAACAATATTCAGATGTGGTTATTTGTTTTACCTCTGTCAATTTTAAAGCTGGTCTGAAAAATCCTTCTCCATTTCATTCCCAGTGCTTTGGAAGTGCAGAGTAATTGAGTTTGTATTCTTTTTTGTGAGGCCAAGGCACACATTCTTGACTCTCACTGCAAATACCACTAAGTTAGACTGGAAAAGGGGCATACAAAGAAACAAAATTAATTCACGCAGTTGTGTCAAGCTGCCAGTATACCTAACCAAAGTGCTCCTTGCACAGTTTAAGGCCTTTGTAGAGATGTACCATGAAGAGCTTTTGTCTTATAACTAGGTATTTGGAGTTAGTGTTATATAACTCTATGCCCACTTGGTATTAGAAAGTGAGAGATGTGTCCTGGTTTCAGCTGGGATAGAGTTAATTGTCTTCCTAGTAGCTGGTATACTGCTATGTTTCTGAGTTGAGTATGAGAGTAATGTTGATAACCCACTGATGTTTTCAGTTGTTGCTAAGTAATGTTTAGTCTAAAGTCAAGGATTTTTCAGCTTCTCATGCCCAGCCAGCGAGAAAGCTGGAGGGGCGCAAGAAGTTGGCACAGGACACAGCCAGGGCAGCTGACCCAAAGTGGCCAACGGGGTATTCCATACCATGGGATGTCACATGTAGTATATAAAGTGGGGGGAGTGGGGGTGGGGAATCATGACTTGGGGACTAACTGGGTGTCAATCGGCAGGTGGTGAGCAATTGCACTGCGCATCATTTGTACATTCCAATCCTTTCATTATTGCTGTTGTCATTTTATTAGTGTTATCATTATCATTACTAGTTTCTTCCTTTCTGTTCTATTAAACTGTTCTTATCTCAACCCATGGGTTTTACTTCTTTTCCCGATTTTCTCCCCCACCCCACGGGGTGGGGGAAGAAGTGAGTGAGTGGCTGCGTGGTGCTTAGTTGCTGGCTGGGGTTAAACCATGACAAGATGTGAGGATGTTACATAAATGTAATGTCTTGCAAATAAATATGCTATCTTCTAAGTATAATTTAAACAGAATAAAAATTACATCTCCTTTAAAATCCCCAGTGCTATTTCTGCAGAATATGAGCACTAATGTTCTCTTGGACAAGTGTGTTTGAAAGTTAGCTCCAGGAGAAAGCATTTTAGAATGAACAGAAAGAAAACATACCCCCCCCCCGCCCCGAAATCCTAGAACCTGCAAGGAAATTATGTTAACACACTGTGCAAATGTGTGTGCCTGAGCCTAAGTGGAAAGGGAGCAGTAAAGCCAGAGGAAAAAATAAAAGCTGGGTTATGAGTGTTTGTTTAGGTACTAGAGGTGTTCTTCTGAAGCTGGAAATCCATCTGAAGTGATGCCAACTAAAGATAATACCAACTGCTGTCGGTAAAATTCAAAGTAATTACTACCAAAATGAAGAAGAAATTAATTCAGGAAATAACATAAACCATAATAAATTAACAAATTATTCCAATGTATGAGAAAAGCTGTGAAAAACTCAGTGGGTCTGCTAGATTGTTAAAAAGTAATAGGAGCAAGCAAACAGAAGACTAAAGCTGCCTTTTGACAAAGTCTTCATGCAGTCGGCCCTAGAGAGATTCCTGTTCCTGCTTGAAAGTATAAGGCAATGTTAGAAACCAGAGTTGACTACAGTCTATTAGTGGTGTGGGAAAGGGGACACAGTAGTGTAATAGCACAGGGTGTTTGCTTCTGTGAGCAGTGGGGAAGAGAAGAAATGCGACCCGTTCCCTTTTTTTATTGTTGTTTTTTTGATGCTAGATTTTGTTTTAGCAAAGAACTCTGCATAAAGCTTGTGAATGTTGTCTTTAGGAAGTGAGCTTCAGAGCTGAATGATGTGGGATTTACCCAAAATGTCTTGAAGGACTTATGAATATGAACATACAGTAAAAATAAAAAACTCCCTAAGCATCAGTTGCTATGGTGGAGGTAGTCAGTGTACTATAGTAATCATCTTTTTAAGGGTGGGTCTTTGGACTTTAGATCAATGAACCTTCAGTAATTAAAGAATACTTGAAATAGCAATAGCAGAACTATAAAAGGAAGAAGTATTTGGATGTTTGTACTGGGCAACTCAGATCATCCTAATCCAGGACAGTCACTGGATTTTCTGTGTACAGTGTAATGCTCATGGAAGGTAAAGTATGAACGGACAGATAATAACTGTCTCATACTGTGATGTACCATGAGGTCTGTGTCATTGTAGAGGCTGCTTGTGTAGTGCTTTGTAGCTAAAGAAGCATGCTAAAAATGAAAGATAAGTCATTAGGGCAACTACACTTTCTGGTAGTTTAGTTTTGTAAAATTCTATGTTTGCAAACGATGTAGGCTGAAGTGTTAATATTTTTGTACATTGTTACATTTCACCTTACCTCAGTGAGGAAGTTTACACATTTGTGGGTGGACAGGCCGCCTTGCCATGGGAATGGGAAGGCTCTTGCTTACAATGCAAGCTGAGAGCTGGTTTGCTAAGTACAGAGCAGTGCTCTGCAAAATGGAGATAAAATTAAGGCACCCACATCCTGTGACACCATATAGTTCTTGCAGGCTGCCATTTACCAGGAAATTGAAAGTAGTCCACTAGTTCTAAACACTGTTAAAACACAAAAATGCTTGAAAAGTTAGGCTTGTTTTCGCTTATACTCTGTACAGTTGAACGTGTGCCTTGTGAGCTGGATCTGCTGATGCAACTCAGTCTCTTCCTGGTGGTGTCAGAGGAGGAGCAAAAACTTGCTCTGGCTACTTGTCTGCCATGTTAGTTTTGAAGGTGAACATGAGTACTTTCTTATATTTTGTAGCTAACACAACTTTTCTTGTACATCTACAATCATTATTTGCTGTTAGTTCCTGTGTCTGTTCTTATCCTTCTTCAAAAATTTTTAAATATGCAGCTTTAAATTATTAAAAAAATTCAACTGTTTTCCATTTCTGGAATACGTATACATTTCAGATGAAACTATAGACTAGGTGGAAATGAACATTTTCTTTTTATTCTTGTGTTTGGCAGGAATAATGGTAGGAACTTAATTTTTTATTTATCTTTAGCAATAAACTATTAAATGGGGCTGACTGGGTCTATTTTAGAAATTCCTCTGAAATTAGTAGGTTATCATCTGAAAAGAAACATAAGTTTTCATTAAGCTTGCTAGTTTACCTGAAGTAAAACAGTACTCCCCCAGTGAAATCTAGTCAAGACTGGGAAGAAAAACATAGTGCCATGGTCACATGTCACAGGCTTGATGGGCAAGCAAATCTAAATTACTATCTCTCTAGAAGGCTAAACCAATCTCTTTGATCTTGTCACCTCTGAATCTCAGAATTTCTGATCAAGTCAGAAGGTGGGGAGATAGCAAACTGTCAAGGCATCCCAAAATAGGCAACCTAGATGGCATTTCTGAAGCAACTGCAAGTTCATAGTGAAACTGGTCTAAGAATGGGCCAGTGTTTAGGCTATGGAGACTGAACACATCTTTTAGATGGGGATATTTGTGATGTGGAGGCCTCAGCAGAGTCATGGACCAGTTTTCTGGAATGTGACATAGGCAGATGCATGATAAGATAATGAACAGAGCCAGGCAGGAAGGGATCTGCCCCTTGAACATGGGACCATTGCAGTTTAGAGGTAGGCTGCTGAAACTGCTTCAGAAGAAGCAGAGAATCAGGAACTTCTAACCATTTGGGGGGGCGGGAGGGGGCGGCAAAAAAAAGGCAAGAAGTAGCCGATCACATCTGGCTTTTGCAATTTTAAGCTTCCCAGCAGAGAGTAGCATTGTCTGGTGCATGTGCAGAAAGCAGTGCAGCCCTGCAGCTAGCCCCAAACCCCTCTCTTAGCCCATTAATGTATCAGCACTGCATCATAAGCTGTTGTGTCAGCATTAAAGCAGAGCCTGGGAAAGAACACATGAAGAGATTTTGTTGGACAAAGTTACTGCTAGAGACCACATTTAACAACAGTTTTGTAATGTCTAAGCGTTCAAATAATTCTTCTGCCCCTTCCTAGTGAGGTGGTGGATTGCAGTGGGTTTTATTTACTCTATGTGATATCTCTATCTCTCTGCCAAACTAGCACATGAAGAGTAAGTGAAACTTCAAGCTGACTAAAGGGTAAACACCAAAATTGATCTCTCAGTTTTGTCCCCTAAGGTCCAAAGGCAGAAACTTAACAAGACAATGGGAACCCTCCCATGGTTAAGCCGCTCAAATCTAAACAGAAGTTGATTTATACTGAAATGGGAGTTTGACCATATGGCTGATTAACTGTAATGACTCATAGCCAAAAAGGATGTGACTACAGGGTACAGCAAACTAAGAAAGAGAGGCCCCTGAACAAGCCGTAACACAGCTAGCTGCAGAAGTAGAATTTTTACAACTGCGTTTGGTAGCGTAGTGCCAAAGCTCATTAACATTGATGAGGTAAAAGATGATTTTCATTAGCAACTGCCAATAACTTAGAAGCTGAAAGACAAAATATGCTTGGTGATTAAGCCATTTTAGCATTGTGTACCTTTGCACAAGTAAAACCACCTGGACTCCTGGTTGGAGAGCAGATGCTCTGACAGGAGGCCCACATTCCTTGTGTAATGTAAACCCTTGTTCACAGGGAGAAAGCCATGGTCAAATAGATTGTCATTGGTCTAATTTGAGAAGTTCCTCATGGTAACAAATGCAGTGGGATCCCACTAAGCCATCAGCCACTCACCTCTGCAGAGACAGCTCCTCCACTACAGCCAGTTTCCCAATCACTAGTGATGGGGGATTTGAGCAGGGGGGATGTCAGCTCAGTGTAGGAGATATTGGGGACCTCAGTACCGTTTCTTGCATTCTTTGGAGAATGCTTCTGTAAAAGTTCCATTTCCATTCATCAGAGAACCATACTCCTTTGGGGCAGCTATCTGCCCCAGACATCTGCCAAAATGAATTGATAGCCTTTAATTCAATTGTCTTTTATACCATCTGCTGTGGACCTAGAGAATTGGCTACTCATCCCCTAACAGAAACACATTATGTCCTGGTTAGAGAGTTCCATTCCCTGATCACTATATTCCTTATTTTCTTGGGAGTTTACTAATCTTTGTAAAGGTTTTCTTTGGCCCTGTCAGCCTAAAGAGGGGTGGTGGTTTCCTGCCTTATCTTTCACTGCACTATTTCAGATTGCTTTACGCCATCATCTCTGCAGATGCTGTTGTTCTGTCCTTAATTTCTTTTGGTCTTGGTTATGTAAATGTACATAAAGAACAATTTATTTCCAAAAGGAAAGAAAAACATCGCATTGTGTTAACAGCACATAATCAATTGATTTTGCAGCAGACATTGCAATGGACAGAACATCATGCATTCTTGACCAGGGAAGTTCCTACAAAACAATCTTGTGGAGCAAAGTGGGAGTCCAGAAGCTAGAATTTTAGTTTTTTATAGATTTTTCAAAGTTTCTGGATGTGAGGGTAATCTTGAAAATCCTAACTGAAATGCTGCAGCCTGTTTGAGTCTTCGGTTATAGTGGTCTCAATTGCCTTGCTAAAATCGGGCATCATTATAAGTTGTCTTTCATAATTTTAATATGGATGAAACTGCCTTGAAATTTTCAGTTTGCAGTATGAAGTGTTATAAAAACAGACAAATTCACACAGAGTTTGATTGTGGGTGCTATAGATTGTGCAGGGTTTTGATCATAGTTCAGATTATCCAAGTACTCCTAACAGCATACGTGTTGGTACAGAGCAGCCCGTGGAAAGCCAGGTGATTCCACACTGGAGCTGGACTACATGCACCAAGTGGCAGGCAGAGAAAAGGCTGTTGTGCCTTCCCGAGCCAGCAGAGATGAATGCTGAATTAAGCACTCTCAGTCTCCATTTCCTATTTGTATTTGTTGCTGGGGTGATATTAGGGATCTGTTACGTGCTTACACACCGGACTCTTAGCAGTCCTGATTCAGAACATTATCTTAATTCAAACTATGAGCTTCATTCCTACTAAAGTCTATGATGAATCTGTGTGCAGAAGTGCTTTCTTGAACACCTACCACAACTTTTTGTCTTTTTTGGTTTGTTCATATTATCAAATTTGTGTGGCGTATATATGAAATGCTGTAGAGGTGCTAGATAATGTCTCCAAGTGTCTTAATCTACACAACTGAAAAATTTCTGATATATTCCCTTAGATAAAAATGAAAGAGCAGTTAATTTTACCAGGTCATGTGGTCATAAATTCATCAGTATTTCAACCAAAAGCTGTTAAAGTATAGACTTTGAAAGAATAAAATCTTACCCACATTTGCACATATTGTGTCTTTGTGCTTCAGCTTTTTCATTTGTCCTCACGGAAGACATTACACATGCTACTTCCAAACTTCTCCATCTATGTGTATGTATACAGGCTGATACTTGTTACAGATCAAATCACATTTCTGACCTCCCACTTCCTAGTGGGAGTTGTTCTTGCTATTGTCATAAGATGTGTAATGGTACTATATACACCTTTCTTATTATTAGACATCAGAAATGTTTACGGGTCTGCTGAATTTCCTGGCTTGTGCATTGCTGTGCCTATATAAAGAGTATAAAATTATTTGGAGCATGAAATTGGATGTTCTCTTAGTATTGGCCTGAGGGCTTTCCCTGGGTCCCTATACTTTGAAAGGTCCATAAAATTCTTTTCCTAAATAAGTTCTTGTCTAGCATCTTAATCTAGTATCTTTGATTTTACTTTTCTTTCCCAGACTGTTAGCTTAATATTTTTAAAATAAAAAATTATAATAAAAATGGAAGAAAAGGAAAATACTTATGAAATGCTAATGAAAATTGCTTGCCACGTACAAAAGATGGAAGCATAGACTGTTTATGGTCCTTTTGCCTTGAATTATTTAAAGTGGTACTGAAATTAGTCTTACTCAAATCCCAAGGAATATGAGTTTTTGATTTCACAGGTTCTTTGCTGGAATATGGGGCAGTGTAATCCCTGTGAGTGGAGTCCTCTTCTGAGCCTTTATTTTCATCTCCTGAAATGTTCAGCATACACTGTCTTTCAGAAAAGAATGGTCAGCACAGGGTTTAAAGCAAAATTAGATGAAACGTTTTCGTCTCTTTTTGCTTGTGATTATCAGATAGATTGTTAAAGTCAGGGCTCACATCTCATGTTTGTTGTAATGACCATAGCAAATAGAGAAAGAGAAAAAAAAGGACACATTTAAAATGCAGGTAACTGCCCAGAGTTGGGCACCAAAATTGATGATCTGATTTTCAAAAGAAAAATAAAGAAGGAAAGAGGATTGAGAAAACACTCAGCTCTCTTTTGAAATCTGTTCATCATTGCTTCTGTCATGACATGAAGTACAGGTCCTTTCTCGATGGCGCTGGCTCAGCTTCCCTGAAGGGACAGAGCCCAGGTTTTGCAATCCAGATTTTGAGACAATGAGAGGCTTTTGTACGTGCATGCACAGCATTCTGGGGAGCTCGAGTTCTAGGAGTTTCTCTCTTTGCAGCCCGATGACTGTTCCTGTTTATGCAATCAGACAGGTGTGAGTGTATTTTTTTTATAGCACTTTCAGATCCCTTGTCTGAAAACCTCATAATTTTTAATGAATTTCTAATTGCAGTATGCCAGTTCAGTAAGAAAGTGCCATTATCTCCATTTTGCATGGGAAGTTGCAGAGGCACAGACATGGAGGGTACACCTGATCACTCATATAGTAGTAAAATGAGGAACTCCTTGGTAGGACTTGGTCACAGTCCCAACTTTCCTCATGCTGGCTGAGTACAAGATTGATTTCAGGTTATATATCAAATATAGGAAACTTTGATTAATTTAAATACCGGTAATTTCTGCTTTTCAATAAAATATGAATGATTCCATATTAGTTTATATAGGAAATATATATAAATAATTTTTAGCAGGCAGTTTTTCTAAAAAATGTTAATATGCTTCACTGAATGATTTACTTTTCAAACAATTTTTGCATGAGTAATGGTGGTAGAATATGACCCTTATTATGCTTCTTATCAACATCTTGTGTGTATATTTTACTGTGTTTTAAATTGTACCCTAACCCCTAACAAGTATACAGTTGATTTAGCTGTTGATCAGTCAATACTGTTTGTCACAGTATTTTATGAAAAACAAAAATGTTATTCAGTAGCATATTTGATGAGTGATATTTAATTCTGATCATTTCTGGCCTGAATGTCTGGAGGAAAAAAAAAAGTCAGGATAGTAACCAAGTAAAATCACTCTCCCTTGAAACAAAAGGAGTTTGCTGGCTGCAGCTGGCAGACCTGGGAGGGCGAGGAAGCTGTCCAGCAGGCAGAGTTGGTATGGGAACAGTTCTCCACTGAGCTGGGTGATTTTTTTCCCTCTGTACTCTCTATCCTTTTAAGAAACAGAAGCTAGATGTCTATCAGCCAGTGCTGGTTAGGATCTTCTCTTCATGCTGGAAGAAATCTGGGTCATAGCAGATGACTGAGACTAGCAGGATAGTTTAGAGCATTGCTGCTTAGAGATGTGAGGCTGGGACTTTGGCTCATGGAGCATAGGGACTGCTGAGAGTCCTGTTAAGCTCGGAGCAAGAGGCTGTACAAATACAAATGACAGATGGCTGGAAAATGAAATTTTTGTGCCACATCTTTATTCTGATTTGTGCCTTTCTGCTGTAGTTAAGGATCTTTCAAAGGCTGGGGCTGTGCAGGCAGAGTAACTGAGCACGGTAAAACCCAGCACTGTGCGCTGGAGGTACAGAGCAATGCCATGTGTGTTACTCCGCTGTGGAATAAAGCAGCTAGTGTTCTTTAATCCTGAACTGCACAATCATCAGAGAATTCAATTAAACAGTCATGTCATTCTTGTGAGCAGATAGTCAGATCCTCACTCTGGCTCCAATGTGCTCATCTGAACCACGGGCCCTGTTCTCATCAAAGACAGCAGCTGACTCCCTCCAGCCCCAGCCTTGGGCTCTGTAACAGAGATGCTTCAGTAGCAGCAAACATCACTGCAGTCCTCAGATCACCACTCCTGTGAGCCACTTGGCATCTCCTGCAAGTGTGAGAAATTTTGTATTCAGGGCACTATCTGAAATGTGTGATTTTTGCAGCAACACTGAATTACTGGGAGCTTCACCTTGGTGAGGGGAAGAACTATCCTGTGGGAACAGGGCAGCTGCTGCCTGTGCATTTACCTGTGTCACTAAACCAGAAGTATTATGTGACTACAGCTTTGGAAAGACTTGTGGGGCTCTGGACTGTTTCTGTCCCCAGCCCCTACTGCCGAGGGCCTCGATAGCCAGGTGCTGTCAGAGTGTCAGAGCAGCCCCCAGGAACACCCCGCTACACTTTTGCAGCAGCGTTGAGTGTTGCGCTCTGGTGGGTTGCTCTGTGGTGCATCACACTGTCTTGCTGGCATGAGGCTGTTTGCCACCACTCAGCCCTGCTTGCCCTGCCCTCAGGCCTTGGCCAAGGTGAAGCCATGGCACTCCTGTGGTACCTTTATATGTCCTTTTACATTAAAAAAAAAAATATGCAATGCATAAAAACTGAAGAAATGGCTTGTTAGGGACTAGCTATTTGTGATAGTAAAAGGCTGGGTTTGTGAATTTACAGAGTATTAGATTGTTTGGGGCTTCTGTTTTTAGCATAGATTTTTTCTAAGAATTTGTGAATGCCTGTCTCCAGTTTTGTGGTTGGCTGGTTTGTTTGTTTTTTAATCCTAATATTCCCTTTGTAACACTTGAAATGTTCCTTTCCTTTTCCCCATCTTGTCTGACTGAAACCTTTCCAGGCATAAGTTGTCTTATACAGCATCCATGGAACATAGCACAAGGCAGTTATGATTGGGATTGAGGAATACTGATATCTGTGCATTATAAATAAAATTAAATTAAGAGGAAGCAACCTCACCTTGAAAATCAGACTTCCATCTAAAACTCTTTACTGGCTCAGAATACCACGTGCATCTAAGGTTACAAAACAAATAAACAAACAAAAAAATTAAAGGAAATGTTATGGTCTCTTTTCAGAGTCTATGTGTTTTCTTTCCATTTTTGATTGTACTTTGAATCTATTTTGTAGGAAAGCTAAGTATTTGTGAATCTAGGTGAGCTCAGTTGGAGACACATATTCAGAGCACCTGAATATCAACTATTTATCTCTGTCATCTGCACTCCTCCTTCAGCTCCCCCACAGGCCAGTTAGATATTTTTGGGGGGTCTTTAACATAGCAATGGATCAGAGAAAAATACTATTACAAAAAGGAAAAGCTCATAGACAGATGTCATTTCTTGAAAGAAATGTTCATTTATTTTTAAAAATCACTGGCTGCATCTTTTTGAAAATCACTGATTAGATTCCCCACTGACATAATGCTCCCAGTAGGTACAGAGCTGTTGATGCAAGGACTTCATGCTAATAGATCTCTACTAAACAGAAAATATTTCTGATTTCAGCAGACTTTATGTTATCAATGGCTAAAATGCTGCTATTCATACAGTACCAAACTGTTTATGGTTTGACCTTTGAGCTGACTAAAGATAGTTTAGAGAAATATTTCCAAGTTGTTTCTGGTTTGCAGAACAAAGGACCCATTTTCTATTGCTGGCAAAATTATGTGAAAATTAATGTGCAGTCAGGAAGAGGTTTACAATACCAGATAATGCTTTTATCTTGAAGGAACTCAGAGGCAGATGGAGAAGCAAATCAGATATTTAAGGAAACCATGGTCCAATGAGATAGTCTGAGATGTAGAAGTTTACCCCTACCTTATACTCACCAACAGTCAGTCAGTTCTCGGCTGCAGCCTCCTTTTCTGGTCAAAACTCTGGAGAACTGAGCTGCCTTCAGCTGTGCTCAGCAGCTTCCCAGGACTAACAGAGTCAGCAATTGCAAAAACATGGGAGTAGGAATTGAGAGAATAATGTAATAGTTGCATGTTCTTTCCTCTTTCTGCTTGCCATAAACAATATGCATTCAGCAAATCCAGAACCAGCCTGTTGGTATCATTAAGCAGAGCAATATGGAGCAAGTGTTTCTTTCTGCTCGTGGCAGATGTGGGAAGGGAAGTTCAGGGCAGGTACAGCAGGGCTAGAAAAGTCATGATGAAAGTGACTGGCCCTTGACAACAGACAAGTTTAGTATGGTATCTACGTGAGTCTGGCTCTTGACTCTATACATGCACAAATACTGAAAATGTACAAAAGGCAAAGCAAACATTAGCACAGTTTTTCTTTTGCATGTAGCACAAAATTGCCAAGCAAGTATTACAGCCAATCTTCAATTCCTCATGTATAGGTGTTTCTTAATGGCTGTGGATGGTAGCCAGTGTTTCACAGTTGAAGTAACTGTTACATTAGGGTTTAATACTCTTGCCTCTTGCAGACAATTCACATGGTGACAAGTACTCCCTGCAAAGCAGCCTGGACTGTATCCCAAAGATTGGCACCCCTCACTGTATCATATTAATGAACCTGTACAACTAAAAATAATTACAAATGCAAATTTGGTGAAAAGGAGTTTAATAGGGAAATTTCATGACTGCACTAGAGAAGTTGTGGTTTAGCACTAAGATAGGTCTGATTGCTTGAGCATGTGGGTGCTATGGTAACTCAGTTTCACCATTTGGAAGCACTTAAGCTCTAAACCACAGTATGCTGCACCCTCTTCCTTTTGAGTAGGGTTCTGTAGAAGAAAAGCAGAAGTAAACATCATGAGAGAAACCACAGAGCAGAAAAGCCGTCATTAGCTGTAGTCGTACAAGTGGGTTACCGTAGTTAAAGTCCTCCTGTGAAGACTGAGGATGTCATTTGAAGTGTAGTGCAATTGATAGATATGCCTTCCTTCTGCCTGCTAAATATACAATATTCCTGGATATTTATTTTAAGTTTGCAAGAACTGTGTACTTGGCAGAAAGTATTTGAATTGCTGCTTTTAGTTTTTGTTCTACTTCAGGTTTATGGTTTTGAGAAATTCTAGATATCATTGGTAACAATTGTTGTTTCCATGAAATTAATATTTCTTGAGGGAAATTTCTGGTTTTTGTCTGGAAAAATTAAACTCTTAAATTTATTTTGCATCATCTGAATCAGAAAATTTCTTGTTTTAAATGGTCAGAAATATTTCATTTGATTTCAGGTTAGTTGAGAAAAAAAGTATTATGTCAGTATTTTTCTTGTGCTTTTCTTCTTATTCTTTCCTTAAGACAGGCTCTGTATGTTAGCAGAAGTTATGCTTGGTATTAATTTGTTTTAGCTGATAAATGTTGACAAACTTTGATGTTTGTACTTCCTCCTCTTTCCTGAGCCTGCAACATTGTGTTCCTCCTTATATCTGCCAGCTGTAAATTATTCTTATTTCTATCTCTTTCTTCTGGCTGCTGCCCTTGTATTTGATTGCTGGTTAATTTGAATTTTTCACCTTCTCCAATGCTGTACATGCTGCTTAAGGCTTATAGTTGACTCTGAAATTGAGGAGGAGAGAGACAACTTCTGTCCTGGAAGCTGGACAGCAAGGAGAGGGTCACAGATGGTGGGAAGACTATGCCTTCCACAATGCAATTCAGGTCTGAGCACTGGTAGGCGTCTTGGGAACGAAAAAACCTTTGGCTCCCAAGATATATATTTTAACCAAAGATTAAAGGTTGTAGGAAAGACTGACAGGATCAGGCTCTTAGAGAATGATTGCAGTGTGTTAAGGAGCCACTGTGGGGGGCAATTATTAGTGAACTTGTATAAAAGGAAATATTTTGAGCAATTCAAATGGAAACTATTTTAATTATCATTTTGGGGAGTCAGAATGAATGTTATATCCTGATGCAAAAAGGAAACAATTGGTATTTCTCAATCAAAATATTTTAGAATTTCTGTTAAATTAAAATTTACAGTTTCAACTTTTTATCCCTAGTTTCTGGTGAAAATAAATATTGTAAATATTGCCTGTGGGAATAGAAATTCTAATATCTATTTATTTTTAATTCTCAGCTACAGTAAATGTATAGCATTCCTATGATTGCTGTAGGGCTATGAAGATTTTTACTAATTGAATTATGGATTACTTTGGAGTGATTTTGTGGCTGCATCTTCAATGACCAAAAGCATATGCATTTTTTTTTAGGACCCTCTGAAATGTTCGAGTTACCTGAGAAGTGTCTACATGTTGAACTCAAAAGAATAATTTTTTTTTTATTCAGAGCATGCAAAATTTCATTTATTTTTAATGTGAGCTTTATATGGCATTATTTTAATCAATTTTCAAAAAGCAGCAGTTTGTCCAGAAACTGGGAAATGGTTTGGGGTTGTTGTTTTTTTTTTTCTTCCCCAGTGTTAGTGATAAAGAATAAAGTATAATTCTGCAGTCTGTGATTATGAAAGCATTTCAGCACACATGATCCTACCTATAAAATTTGAAGGGTCCTCTGTGGTATAGAATTACTCAGATGTATAAGTGTTTGCTAGCCTATTCATAGGTCTGCCCAGATTTATTTATAACGTAGCAATGGATCCCTTTATTTCGTGTTTGCAGCAAAAAGAAGCAATAACATCTCTGGCCCTGATGCTCATTTACTTTAAGGTCCCTTTAGCTGGTTCTGGCAGAACAAGGGAGCCTTAAAGTAGGTGTGAATTACATCCTATCCCACTTGAAGTTTAAAAATAAATCAAAGAAGAAGGGCGGCTGGCAGCATTTTGTAAGGCTCCTTGCCTTACTTACCCTTCACCTCCCACCAGGAACTGTTCTTTTTTTGCAGTTTAGTATTGGCTTGCAGTGGAGCTGACTAATGTCTGTGCTGTTCGCTAGAAGACCCCCTCAAAGAGCTTTACTCCATCTGAACAAGTAGACCACATCCTGTTGCTTTCTGTGCAGATGTGAAGAGCCCTGACCTTGCTGAAGCAGTGCTCTTCAGCTGTAAAAGGAGGGAAGACAGAATCTGGTCCTAGACTAGCTGCTTTGTGTAGGGTGCTGCTCGGTGGGGGTTGCTGGTGTCTGTCCAAGATGCCAAAGTGTGGAGAGATCCTGGGAAAAGGGCAGCAGCTCTGTAGAACCACTAAGCATTTTTCCTGGCAGAAAATCTTGTCTGCCAATGGTTTTGCAGACACAAGGCTGAGAGGAAGGATTACTTCCTCTGCCCCCTCCCCAGGTCTGGCAAAGAAACGCAGAGTGCAGCTGGATGTGAAGAGTATGGTACCACACTAGATAAAACACCAAATGCACTACTAGAAGAAAGGGATCCTCCTCTCCACATTTCTTTATGCTGTGTGCATCAAGGAATGCAATACTGCAGCAGTCCTGTGCTCAGAGGGGACAGCTTGAGCTAATGGCATGCAAGCGCAGTCCCCTGCCCAGCCCACCAGGAAATACAAAACCAGGTCCATTTTACCTACTGTGCAAATTAAGCAGCAGAATGGAGTTAAAAGGCATGTTCCCTGTCACCAGCTAATGTATTTTTGCCCATATAAACATGATAATGTTTTCAGGCTCTTAAGGTAGATTCAACAGTATCTCCATCTTATCAGCTGGAGTTTCCTTTAATAACACACATGCACAGGAAGTGTGTGCTGGTGCTTCCTTCTGCTCAAGAAGATCAGACCCTGGACATACATGAAACACAGTGTCTTTTAACATACCCTAGGTCTGAGTTGTCTTCTGCTGAGTCACTTGGTCCTGCCAAGTGGAAAGCATTTTCACTTTATTTGTCTTTCCTGAGAGGACAGCAGCAAGCAGTAACTTCTTACATGGGTGCGACCACAGTTCACTGCAGTGAGTGCAGTCACTACTGCAGCGGTGATATAGCAGCTCCTGTACCTCCAAATGTGACCTGTACAGCCTGCTGTCCTTGGGGTTTGAAGTGTTTGGCTTTTTTTTGTGGCCTGGTTTCTTTCACAGTTTTTCCATTTGCTCTTGTTGAACATTGAAAGGTTTCTTCAAAATACAGTAGTCCCATGTTTCACTCCCAGGGCCTGTATGTCTTTGAGCTTTCAGGAGAAAGGGTGGTCAGCTTATCCGTTTTAGGCATATTTCATTGACAGCCTGTCATTCCATCTAAAACCTTTCTTTCAAGCAGCAGCTGCATTCTGTCTGCCAACTGGTAGCTAGAGAGGAAAGGGAACGAAAGTGATTAGCCAAGCTCCCATCTGCCTGTGGGATATGCTGGTTGTATCTTTTTGCAGGGCATCTGACTAAGGCCAGATCTGCTCAAACGTTACTAATGCGTTGCAGATCTTTTGGGTAAGTCAGCAGGAACTAACTGGTGGCCAAATTAAGAGAAGAGAAAGGGAAGCTTAGAAAAGTTCCTTCAGTAGTAGGAACTTTTTGTATATTTTAATTCTTCCACTTGGGTTGTCTGAGCCTATCCTATGCATATTATCTTAAAAATGTCTTATGCATTTTAAGATGCAGTTTAAGATTTGAGAAAAGGTTTGGGATAGTTCCTGTTTAAACCCACACCAACTTGCTTAGTTTGGTAATTATCAGGCTCTCATACCGCACAGATTTTTTTTGGAGTTGGACATCCTTACTAAATTTTAAATATATTCTTAGATTTCAGCCTTCAAGATTCCAGAGTTATGTTTTAGAATATACACGAGTCAACAGTTTTGACTTTGAGGTTAACTTTGGTAACCCGAGGTTAGCTCACACATATTTGTTAGCTGTGGGACATTTTGGGAAAAATAAATTCATTGTAGCAATATGTCTATTAATATTGGAGTCACACAGTCTGGTGTGTTGGGATCCTTCTTTATTTTGTTTCAGTTTACCTAGTATCTCTCAGTAAGGTTATATGAGGAAACCTATCTGCTTTGCTGTTTGAGAGGATTTTTTTAGTGTTCTGGTGCCACCTATTGAATTCTTTTCAACTGCATCCTATTACATTGCTATAAAAAAATCATAGAATAGAATAGAATCATAGACCTTTAAAATGCTTAGAAGGACATAGAACTGCCATGAAATTCTGTTAAAATGCCAGTGCTTATTTGGAGGGAAAAAAGGGCAATGTAGGACTATTATTTTCCAAACTGTTTTAAGAGGTGATCTGCTCTAGTTGACACTGATCTAAGCAGGGCAGTTGGACTAAATGACCTCTTGAGGTCACTTCCAACCTTGAGTTCTATGATTGTGTGTAACATTTAGCATCTCTCACCATGAGTGAGCAATAAACCTCACGCTATATTTAAGCTAGTAGCATTATTCCTAACTTTACAAGGGAGGGGATTTGAAAATTACTTTCACAGGAATCTTAAGGAGGTGAATGAGGCAACCAGAAATACAACACTGTGACAAGCTTATGAGCTCTCTTTTGCTCATATTATCTTCACTTGGAAGAGGGAATCTTGAAGTATAAATTTTTGTCTCCATCGTGTTTGCATTAGAGATCAGTAAATAGCTTGAAAAGTATTTCTAAATGTTTCACTAATCTCTGAGCAGAGTTTCATTTAGAACTTTTTCTGCAACTCCTTCTATTCTTTTCTTGGAAACAGTTATTTAAGTGGAAGTTGATCTGTGTAGATGCTCACAGAAAGTTAATTTGGGGCTTGAGGTATATTTAGTGTGCTGAAACAAAGTGAGATTTGGGAAGGAGGGGAAATAATTGATTCTTGAGCTGATAAGCCAGTTGGAGAAAAAAATCATATTATGGAATTTAGAGTGACCAACTGCCAGCTTTCAAACACTGAATTTAAAAAACATGAAAATACATTGAAAATTAATTGCTCATGGCAAATATGAATGAATATACATGTTAGCTTTTACAAGGTTCCTTGGCAGTTTAACGTATACAGTGAGATTATACAATTGCTGTTAATAAATCTTCCAGTCCTTATCAGAGATTTCAGATGCTGAAGATACATTGATAGTTCAAAAGATCATCTCTATTTTTGTTTCTTATCTGTGACAACTCTCAGGTTAGGAAGCTTCATCTGCTAACATTCTGTAGCTCTGAAAAGTATCCATGGTCCTCTGTTTCAGTGGAGATACATAGATACAAATGACTTAACATACTAAAGCTGTTAATATAGTGGCTTCTAAATCAGTGTTATTCAGTCTGTTGTCAGTCTACTGCATTTTTTTACATATTATATTCTTACAATTAAGAGCAATTTTATTTTGACATTTTCATATGATTTCAGACAAACTATAGGCAGGCCCATATCCTCATCTCATTGACCAGATTTTAGGCAACACCCATCCCCACTTCAATAAAGAATGAAGTAGCTAGCTCTGCGTTACTATTTCTAGCTGAGCTTCATTTGACTTCTGTTGATGCTTTTTCTTTAAAATATCAAACTACTGGCTTTTTCCAAATTTTAATTTGTAGGAAGAGATCTTGAATAACGTACAGCCCACAAAAAATTGAACTGCTCACTAGAAAAGTACTTACAAGATTTTAGCTTTTGTTTACATTCATTTTTATACCATGTCTTATATACATTTCATGACAGTTCTGAGCATAAAGAAATTGCTCACTCTCCATAGATGACTTTGTCATCACTGGTCGTGTTTTCTTAATGGCTGTTGCTGGTCTTCTGAATTGTCCATACGGAGTGCAGAATCCATGGTGGCTATTGAGCAGCCAAGACGTGTGCTGCTGCTTGTTGGGTCGATAAGGAAAATCTCTGGAGTCCCAGGAGATCTGCCTATGTTGAGCTTCTGTGTCAGAGATGAGAGACATGGTTTTCATGCTGGCACATGAACAGAGCAACAGAACATGTATCCTTCATAAGTATTGCAGTTTTTCACATAAACCTGGATTTTTGCTTTAAGGGTTGAAGGAGTTTCTTTTCAAAAGAGTAGAGCTACAACAGTTGTGAAGTACCATGTAGGGAAGCTGAAGTAACAGAGAATAACAGGGAAATTATAAACAGTGAAGTGTTATCTGAAAAACTGTCCTGGTTTCAGCTGGGATAGAGTTAATTATCTTCCTGGTAGCTGGCACAGTGCTGTGTTTTGAGTTCAGTATGCAAAGAATGTTGCTAACACTGATGTTTTCAGTTGTTGCTAAGTAGTGTTTGGTCTAAAGTCAAGGATTTTTCAGCTTCTCATGCCCAGCCAGCGAGAAAGCTGGAGGGGCACAAGAAGTTGGCACAGGACACAGCCAGGGCAGCTGACCCACAGTGGTGTAAATGGGGTATTCCATACCGTGTGACATCACATGTAGTATAGGAACTGGGGAGTGGGGGTGGGGAATTGCCGCTGGGGGACTAGCTGGGTGTCCATTGGCATCAGCGGGTGGTGAGCAATTGCACTGCGCATCATTTGTACATTCCAATCCTTTTATTATTGCTGTTGTCATTTTATTAGTGTTACCATTATCACTATTAGTTTCTTCCTTTCTGTTCTATTAAACCGTTCTTATCTCAACCCACGAGTTTTATGTCTTTTCCTGATTTTCTCCCCCATCCCACTAAGGGGGGGAGGAAGTGAGTGAATGGCTGTGTGGTGCTTAGTTGCTGGCTGGGGTTAAACCATGACAAAACCACACATGTCCGTCCATCCCCCCCCCCCCCCCAAAAAAAAAAAAAAAAAATCAGCAAAGAAACCTAGTGGGAAACAACTAGTAGAAAAAGGGAGAGAAAGGAAGAGCCAAACAAGCTGATGAAAGTTTGTGGACAGTCACAGCAAGGAATGTGTGAACAAGTGGATTTGTTCCTTGCTGAAAGCATAGCAGGCTATGTTAGAGAGAGACATCTTGAGGGAACAGACATACTTTTGGGATGGATTTCAGGATTCTTATGTCAAAGTGGAAGCTTCTAATCCTCAAAATGAGTAAAAGATATAGTGATGAGAACAAACTCATGGTTCCAGACATTGCCATTTATTTTTGTCTCCCTTTCTTGCAACAGAAATTTTACATTACACAAATACAAAATTTTGGGGGGTCAGGATTTCAAAGCAGAGTGTAAAATTGAGGCTTGTTTTTATAGGTGTGAAAAGATCATAGCTCCCAGTTCAAGTCAGGAGGTAATTTATAACATGGAGATAAAAGTTATTTGGAGAGATTTTTAAATATCAGCAGGATGGTCCAGGAAGGGCACTGCCATTTAGAAATTAATATTAGGGAAAGTAAGTGGCTTTCAGGAATGTCGAGGCTTGGCTTTCCAGCTCTTGTATAGTGAGGATTATATACAGGTAGGTTTTTTCCTAGACAATGAGAAAAAATGTGTTGGTATCTCTTCTTAGCAATAAAATCATTCTTCATTCAGTGAAAAGTCACCCTCTATTTGTTGATATTGCTTGTACTTGTATACACTGCTGTGTGATGATGCAAAATATGTTGAGGCTTTCAGCTTTTGGTATTGCAAATTGCATTGATAAACATGAAAACATTTAACTATCTCCCAGTCAAATCTGTCCTGAAAAATGTGGTTCAGAGAAAGCCATACAAACCATTGGCCTTTTTCTAATATAGATGAACTTCTCACCTTCATGTATTGCTCACCTGGTGATATCTTTTCCCCACTGTGCAGCAGCAGATGAAAATCTGGCAAACACCAGCTCTCCCTCCTCTGTGTCACCTCCACCTGCACGCTCCACATCACTCTCACCTCCAGGCACCACTGAAGGTAACGGTGAATTCAGGACCGTGGCATTGCTGCTCTTCTGCTTTAGCTGAACTGGCATCTAATTCTATCATACATTGGTTAACTTCATCACTGTTAAAACAAGCTGGTGCTTTACGTTGTCTGAAGTCAATTATATTACTGCAAAATTTGTTAACATGATGAGGACATATTTAGGTTTTTTATTTGAATTAAGTCAAAGGTGGGGATTTGAAACACGTTTTTCAAAGAAAGCAGTTGTTACGAGTTCATGTTTTCCTTATGGACACCTCTTCCCCTTGAGCTCTCAGATGAGATTTTCTTACTGAGCTGTGACAGTGACACTTTCCTGCAATTCATGCAGAGCTCCTCGGGCACCACAGCAGTATTTGATGATTGTGGGAAGAGAGTCCTTCTTGGGTCAACAACACGAAACAAAAATACCCCAATCAGTCTGGGGTTTTTGCAAGCTGCACATTAATTCATCCCCTTCAGCTGGTGTTTTCAAACACCTGAAATCAGTGCATCCCCCACACCTTGCTAAAGGATGATCAAACCTCTTTGCCACAAAGGCATCCCAGACATACTGGTGGAAATTTGGACTTAGTGGTCTTGCAGACGTAATCGCAAGCCATGAGCCATGCTCTTGCAATAAATCCAAGCAGATGTGCTGCACAGCCTGTGCAGGAACTGGAAAGCAATGTAGATGTGTTCTTTTTGCCAGTGCTGGAGGGAGAAATATAATTCAGAGAGCAGCTGGCAGTCTTTCTGCTTGCAATGAGTTTCTCACTTTCATGCATTGCTCAGCTGATGATATCTTTTCCCCACTGTGCAGCAGGAGATGAAAATCTGGCAAACACCAGCTCTCCCTCCCTTATGTCACCTGCACCTGCACGCTCCACATCACTCTCACCTCCAGGCACCACTGAAGGTAATGATGAATTTGGGACTGCGGCATTGCTGCTCTTCTCCTGTTTCAGCTGAACTGGCATCCACTGCAGCCTTCCTGATGCTGTCTCCACCCCTCAGGCTGCACAGCACAGACTCCTGTCTCAAGGAACAGTGATTTTTAATGTGACCAATATTACTTAAGAATGTGCAATTCCCTGGGGAAAGCTCACCTGATAGTTGGAAGGAAGGAATGTTTCTTTTTAGATTTTTGGCATATGATCGTGTCCAATACCTTCAAAGTTTAATTTACACTTTTTCTCTCTCTTTCTCTTGTTAAGGAGTTGAGTCAGCAGCGACTACACCTGGTAAGAAACTTATTATTTACATGACAGAACTGCGTTGATGTTTTTTTCTGATCATTTCTTCTTTCCTTCTCCTGTGTGCAGTTATCTTACAGAGTGTGTAATGCCTTTTCATCCAGCCCAATGAAATGAAATATGCTGTCTTAAGAGACAAGAATGTCAGACAGGTCTGGTTTTGAGTCATGAATTTGAGTATATTTTAAAACACAGCATTTAGCATGAAAGAGGTGCAGTCAGCGCCAAAAAGGGTTATACTTACTGAATGTTCAGCTGACACCTGTTGGACCCCCTAACAACCTGAGCGTTTAGTGTGCCTTTGCTTGCTAACAAATTCACAGTGCCTCAGTACAAGAGCGCTTCAGCACAGCAGTCCTGTGTTTTGTGCAGCTTTGTGTCCCTCCTTGGCTGGGCAGCCTCCAAAGCATTAATGAAACTGCTGTACCTCTCACCACAGGTGTCTCTCCAGCAGACAGCACACACCTTTCCACGCACACAGGCTCTGTCCCTGCTGTGGGACTCAGCAACCCACCACGCAGCAGCACTCCTGCCCTGACCACACGCACTCCCATTGCCTTCAAGAATGCTTCATCAGGTTTGCTGTCTTCCTTTAGATGCCACTCACTACTCCCTGAACTGTAGCGGAAAACTAAGTAATTCAGCCTCAGGGTAGCCTTTTTCACCTTATGGTTCATCAAATAGAAAAGGTATCTGCAATTTGGCATAGTGGCAATACCAGAAATATTTCCAACATCTGCTATTTGATGGCCAGGCCTTGTAGTCATCACAGTAGTACCAAATGCCAGCTGCTGTCAACGAGGCTGTTGCCAAAGCAATAGCAATAGGAATGGACCTAAAAGAGAATGTAGAAATCTGTCAGTGGTTTATAAGCAGGGAGGTAAATAATGCAATATAATAAGTAATATGGTGAGCAAGGTATGTCATCTGGCAAATGAACACTATTGGAGCACTTGTTTTTGAAAGAGAACAAGCACTATTCATAATTGTGTTTTACTGTAAGAATATAGCAAAATGTTTTAGTTTTTCCCAGTTCACAATTATTAATGCCATTTTTATGTTGACTCCATCCTGGATTATCCCTAAATAATGACACAAAAAATTGTCCTTGTACACTGCCAAATCCATTAATAAGTTGTATATTCCTAAAAATTTGCTTTCTATTTAAATACTCAGTTTCTGTTTTATTGGATGTATTAACATGATTTTCTTTCAGCACTCTTCTCTAAATTACAAAAATCCTGGAAGGAAAAAAAAAGTGGAGAAGGGCTGTAGCGTAAGACATTTCTGATGACAGAGCCGTATGATATAATGAATTTTACTTTTTAATGCTGATATGTTGTTTATTTCCTTACAGATGATTACAATTCAACATCCTTGCACAGCACCATCTCACCAGTCAGCATGCCAGCAAACACTGGGATCATCCCCACTCACACAATAGGTGACAAACTTGCACACAGTTATGACAGTTACGATACTGCAAGCACAGAAAATGTGTTAGAATGAGGGAATTTGTTCTGAATTTCTTTTATCAAACTTAAGCATACAAATTAGACATACAACTGCATTAAACTTAAGGGTTTTTTTAGGACTCTTATTAATAGTTTATGAGTAATATTAAAGACACCAGATTTGCTACTTGTCAAACAAGTGAAAAATAGAAGTTATTTCCACACAGCAGCATAGCAGGAGGGTAAATCTGTCAATTACTGTGTCAGTACTCCTCTTGATATTCACAGAAATTTGCCCAAGCAGCAAAAAAGTATGAATACATCCAAGATCTGTATGTTTCTCTGTTTTCTGGTGGCTTCCCTTTTGTTTCACTCAGCATTAACGTTTTCTTGGGATCTAATATTGCAAGCACTTACACACATTATTGTCGCAATTGGGCTGTCAGGAATTACTCAGGTCAGTAAAATAATGTGTGTGCTTGAGCAAAGTACATCCAGGAGTTGGACTCCTACAATCTTTGTAACTGCCCTTCAAGTAGCTGTAGGCTGCTGTCAGCTCTTTGACAGACTGAACTTAGCTTTTACTTGTGGATTTTCTGCCCCTAACCATCTTCGTAACTCTCCACTGGACCTTCTCAGTTTACCCTCTCATTAGGGGCAATTATTCAGCCAGATGACTCCTAGCCTGGAGGGATGCAAATCTAGGGCCTATCTTCTATGAAAAAAATTAGACGTCAGTCTCTTTTGGTAATACTTATACCTTAATATATTTTAAGTAATTGTTTTCAGGATGAAGTTCTTTGCTCAAGCTTCTGTACAGATTTTCTAAATACCAGCTCATAACTTTTTTTGGGTATTTCAGTGTAAAAACAGTTGTAAAACTATCTGTACTGTTGCATAAATCTCTTTCCAAATGTAAGAGTAGCTGTGCAAAAAATAGGTAAATTTTTTTTCTTTGGTGACACTGGCTGCTGTTCAGTTAGCCATTCCACAGCGTACTTATCCTGGGAAACTGCTATAGCTTACCATACTGCTATGAGATTGAGTGATTTTGGAATATTCTTGTGTAACTTTGTATGCAGAAATGTTGTTAATAACCAGTTTGATTTGTAGTTAGTGATGTCACTGGAAAATGATGAAAGACACATGATCCCTAAAACAGCTAGTTAAAAATGGGGTTGTTTTCTTCCCTTTTTTGAATGTGAGTGGAGTGCTAAATACAATTACTTGTATTGAATATATTGAATGAAGAGTTTTGGGCAGTACGAGTCACCCTCCTCCAATGCTCTGTGAAAAAAAACCCAAACCTGCTGAGCTACACCTTTGTTTTGTTTTCTTTTCTTATAGAAGGTCCCATAGTGACAACTGAAGAATCTTGTGGTAAGAATCAAACCCCTTATTCTTCCTCAGTCTTGAAATTTGACCAAATCAGTAAACTCAAATACAGAAAACTGATCAGTAAAACTGATCAGTTAGCATCTCAGGTTATTTTATAAACTGTCTTCAAGAGTAGGATTAAAGTTATTAACATTTATATTCTTCTCAGCTACTTTTACAGTTCTGTTAAATTGCCCTGCTCTAGGCTGTCGATATCAGGGCTGCAGAAGAGATCTGACTTCATTCCACTGGGGTCTCTCTAATTTTTCCCCATCATGCTGATAATCATATGCTACAAACTGCAATTCATAACTAAAAAAAACCCTAAAGTTTGGACATGGGTTTATCTCTCTTTAGAATTAGAGACCTCTCCTTTCTAATTTTCAGGAATAGACTATAGCCATTATTTACTAGGTGGATATTAAATGCTTTGAATAAGAAAATTTGAAATTTCTGTTCAAGCAAATGATTGAAATGTGTCAAAATATTTCATTTTGAACTGACATTTTAAATTGAAACAAATTGGGTTCTGGAATGTTCATGTTTTTAATTCTTTAGTTTTTCTAACTAGAAAATTATTTAAAAGAATATTTTCCTAAGGAAATTTTCTGGTTTGTGTAAACAATTTTTAAAGTAAAAGATAAATAAAATTAAAAAAAGTAAAGAATAAAGAGCAGCTGATTTTGCTGTATTTTCTGATTCTTAAAACACATGTGGTGCTGGCAGTGCCATAAAACATTTAATGATTCTTAAAGATTGTCATAAAATCATTGTTTGCTATTTTATCTCTTTCTTTTAGTTGATCATATGAACTACAGCATAGGAAATGGAAAAGACGAGAATAACATGGTTGAAGTTATACTGGGAAATCTCAGAAAAAACAGAGAATATGTTATTTTGTGGGCTAACAAGAACATAACTGTGAATTCCAGCACCAATATAATAAAACTCCAGAGATGCATGAGATACACTGTTAGAGTTAAAAATTGCACAGATGTTTATTTTACTATTCCGCCTGGTAGGTATAGAAAGTTTTTGCTTTTAATAGTTTCTTCTTCTTCCTTTTTTTTTTTTTTTTTGACATGCAGCAATTCAGCTTTCCTGGATTTCTTAGTCTATTTTTGTCTCTTTTCAGAGAATCAGAAAGAAGGTTTTCATACTTTGTGCTTAGTTTGCAAGATATTTTGCATTTTGAAGTTGCATCTTAAAACCTCACAGTATATTCCTCAAGTAGGATGTAAAAAATTGTAATTTTCTCATTGTAAAGGAAAAAGGGGAACTTTAACTACATTGGCCATATGCAGCATGGTTAGCAATAGCAAGATCAGCCAGCACTTGAAAGCTACTATTTATGCTGGATGTTTTGTTCACTAAAGAGATTGTTGGATACCAGCAGTGTCTTTATCTCATGTAGGCTTTTTCAATTTTTACTTTCCATTTCTTGTTAAATTCTTTGTATATTATTCTGTGCCAATTGTATCTTCGTACTGCAGAACAAGTCAACAAATATAAAAGAACAAATTACTATTTAAAGAATCAATGTAGTCAATGTCACAGTGACATACAGCATTAATCCTTTTCAGAGAGCAGCAAGGATCCTTTCGAAGTTAAGGATATAACCGACACATCTGCAAAGTTATGTTGGGAAGACTCACTTGCCTGTGCTAATGTGACTGTTAACTGCAAAGGTAAGACACTTCTAAGATATTTTACAAGTTGATTATTTATTTATTTATTTATTTATTTTTAAAAGCCATGTTGATGTTGTCTTTTGATGAGAGACTGGCAGATTTAAATTAATTGTGCCAGTTTGAGGGACGGGCTGTTCAGAATCTCTGGGATTTCCAGGTGGGGACTACCGTCCCTGCGCACTGCAAGTCTAGGGAAAGTTTAAACCCAGAGAGCTCATTTACTGAGTTTACCAGCTTCACAAATTGCAGATTTCTGTAGTTTTTGAAGTCCTGCTTGATGGTCTGAAGGGAACCTGAGATTTTGGAAATCCTGCAATCTGTGGGTCTTCTGTGAGCTGATCCCTTGCAGACTACCTGGAAAGCTGGCTCTGTAGGCTCCTGGATGGTGAGAGTCCAGGCTCCCTGCTCTTGGAACCGGTCAGCCTGAGGAGACACTGGCTCAAAGGCAGCTGGTGTGGTAGGGAAGATATGGATGCTGAATGTCTTCATGTGTCACGGAAAAATGTGTGATGAATGTCTGGGACTGGAGATTTCATATTTCAGGGAGCTGAAGAGCCAAGAAGCCGCTCCAGGGTTCTGCTAGACTCCCATGAAATGTTTTGATTTGTGTGGGAAAACTGTTTTCTTAGAAAGTCAAATCATATGAGCTTTACTGATGAAAAGTAAAGATCTATGCAAACTAAGTTAGTATAAAAGAACCTAAAACCTAGTCATTGGATTAAGTTGTACACTTTTCCATTTGGAATATTATGATAGCTTATTACAAATTATATTGAATAAATATGGTAGAGAAAATCCCAGTTAAAATAGTACCAGGTACTTTTGGACTTATGAAAAATATTGATAAAACTCTTTTTGTGTCTACAGGTGCACTAGACTTTACAGAATTAAATGAATGTAAAGAGCTGAACGCTTTGTCACCCAACAAGGAGTACAAATGCACTGGTACTGTATGTTTTTTTGAAAAGGAGGTTGTCAAGCAAACCTTCACCATAAGAACAGATTATGGTGGTAAGTGTAATGCTTATTTTTGCTTTATGTTCCGCATATTTCTGGAAATCCCTACTATGAATCCCACTATTGTGTTTCCTGGGGTTGAAGATATATTTTGAGTGGCATGCTCAGCCACTCTCAGGTTATCCTCCAGCTCCTCCTGCCCAGTCTACTGCCCTTGTGGTTATTCTTTGACTGCAGCCACAGTCTTCCTTTCCCTCTCCACCCCTGGTCTCAGTACTCCAGTGTGATGCCTTCCTCTCCTCTCAGAGATTGTGATTTGGGTTTTTTTTGGAGGATGAGAACATGGCCAAATGTAAGGAAGTTTGAATGAAGACAAAAAGAAGAAAAAAAAAAAAAAGAGGCCTAGTCAAATACAAGTGTTAAATTCTTGATTTGAAGCAAGATGTGATAAAATAATTACAAAGAGTGTCTCCAGATGTTTTCCAAAACATTGCCCTTGGAAATAGCTTAGCTTTTTTTTTCTGGATGAAAAAGGAAATCAACTAAATCAAGTAACCTGCAAATAAAAATTCAGGACAAACATTTAAAGTTTGTTAAAATTATAAGAAAATCAAGGTAAATATTTGGAAATGTTGGACAATTTTGGTAATATGTGGTATTGCTATATTTACCTTGTCCTGAATTAATTAAATTTATGAAATTACTCTAATATGATGCTTTTACATATATTCAGTTTATATTTATGTATAATTTCTTTGAATGAAATAGACTGCGAAAAATATTACATGTTGTTGGTGTCTTGCTTTAGTATCTAATGAAATTTAATTTAATCAAAGTAGGTAAAAAGAGGAATATTGTGCATTTTCATTCAAACATTTCCTTCCCTCCCCATTATTTTTCTTTTTTCAACAGCTCCAGAAGCACCAGAAAACCTTACAGTGGTTTGTGACGCCAGAAATGTGTCAGTTAGATGGAATAAACCTAGTGACATTTCAAAGGGTCCTATACATGGCTATAGCGTGAAATGCAATGATAACGGTAAGTATATGCCCCTTCAGTATTGAATAATTCATTGCATGTTTTAATATTTACAGAGCACCGAGCATGATGCAATGTCAAACCATATTGGAATCTCTTCAAACTGTGCATAATTTTTTTTTTTTTTTGAGGGGGGGGGGGAAGAATGACACACAAATGTTTAAATTTCTTTCGTTTGAGGTTGTTCAGGTGAACCATGTGGTTATTCAGTTTACCATTTCAGGACACAACTCTGTCACCCTTCAGTTCTCACGCTGCTTGTGTTAAGAATAAGTTATGACAAAATCATCAGTTGCCTGATCAGTTTGAACATGGTGCTTTCTGTCTCAGAAAATGCTGCTATAGCTGGTTAATATATTCTCTGAGAAGACAGGGACCTGCCTTCTGAGTAACAACAATGTATGTAAAAGTCAGGGGTCAGAAGTATGGCAGTTAGCATATACATGTTTAGATAGGTAAAGCTCCTGTGCTCCCCAGATAGAAATAATCTCTCCCATTCTCCATGTCCCAAATTTGACCACTACCAAAAAGGGCGGCAGCCCAATGCACCAGTTTCTCTGGTTGGTCTGGCTTGGCCAGTGTAGGAGAGCGAGGTAGTATACCGGGGTGCGGGGAGGTCACATCTGAAGCAGCCAGAAGGAAAGATGGAGAGGCCATTGTTCCCCAGTTCCCCAAGCCACCAAAGCCCCAGCTGCAGTGTGGGTAATAGCTTTGCTCATGTTGTTTCTCATGCAATTCTTTCTGTCCTGCTTGCCCCTAATAAAAGCATACATCTCTCTCATCATACCAGAACAGGCTTGCCCAGTGTGCAGAGCGACTTCTGACGTGTGTCTACTAACCCCTTCCCAAGCTGAACACAGAAGAAATATCAGCCTCTCTTTATCAATGCACTTTATGTTAGTTTTTAATTACACCCATTTAAATGACATACTGAGAAAGTAAAAAACAAAACCAAACCAAACCTCAACTTTCTACCTTTCTGATTGGGGAATATATATCTTCCTCTTCCTGAGCCTTCACTTAGCATTAGTAAGCAAGACAAACCAACCAAGTACAAGGTAATTAAAATCGAAGTACACATGACAGTGTTTTCAGGTAGCTCTGATGAAGTGTAACAGTTCCTGTGCTCCTAACATAAATTTCATTAATTGATTTCATTTTTCATTTTTTCTTAAAGAGCCAGAATTTGTCAACACAACTAGCTTTATTTGCCATAAATTAGAACCTTATAAAGAAGGTTCTGTATATGTGACTCCATATACAAACAGCAAATATAATAGCAACATATTTATGGGAAAAACTGGAAGGTGTAACTTTACAACAAAATCAGCAGGTAAGTCAGTTGTTTGCTAACTGTTACGAACAAGGCTGATACTAACACAGGGAATATGTACTTTCTTATTGTACTTCATTATATTTTATATATGTTATTCCTATTAGCCAAGAAACTGATTAACATTAAAAGAATTTTATTGACATTCATGTCATTAGTTTCTTTTTTAATTATGCATTTAGTATTAGTGTTCTTATATATACCAGATTTTTTAAAGCAATTCTGCATTTGTTTGAAATTCATGATAAGATTTTAGAAAGCATTATGTCCCAATCTAAAGGAAAGATTCAAATTAAACAAAATGAGAATGAAAAACGTTCATTTTTTTCTTTGTGGCATGAAAGGTGTTCTGTAGCTGCCTGTTTGCTCAAAGCAGACCTGCATTACCCAGGCTGCACCAATACTGATGTGTGTACCAGGTTTCAGTTAGTTTGGATGTACGTGTACACAGTCAGCTTCTAAGACTCCACATTAGGTTAAAGCCAAATGTGTGACAACCCTTGTGCTGTCAGAAAGGTCTGTGCACCTTTTTGAGGCTATACTTTCAAAAGCTTACCCCCGTAGTCCTAACTCTTTGTTTGCCAGACATGTTCAATTGATAGAACTATAAGAAAAGCTAAAAAAAACCAAAAAACAACAGACTTTGCGGATATTTTCCTTATGCAGACACGGCATAATAGAGACTCAGCTCTTTCTGTTTTGTTGGGGTATTTTTTCCCCATTTAATCTTCAGATATAGAGCCTCATACTGTTTTAATTCCTTCTTTGAGAAAAACAAAAGAAAACAAAACCAAAACCACCCAAAACCCCATGTTTATCTAATTTCTTCTAGTACTTTTTTAGCTCTAATTGCACCACCTCCAGACTCAGCTAATATAGAGATACAGCTATAGGGAAACTGATGGTTTATACCTGGTGTGACGGAAAAGGACTTCACTGCAAGGTTCAAGCAAACGACTTGAACTTCACTCGCAGACTTAACTGCAAGGTTCAAGCAAATGATTTATTTGAACTTCACTTACAGACTTAACACGCCACTATTGCAGGTTTTACAGATACAATGGAGGAATGCACTATTGCAATTTTTAAGGCAAGAGTAGTACACTATTACAACCACAAGCAATTCACAGACAGCCACAAGCTCTCAATCCCAGGGAAGCTACCTCGACCGGCGTCCCCATCAAGGGGGGGAAGGGTTTCCTTCACAAGCCAGCTGTATAGTTGGAGAAGTGAGTCCCCCATCTCCAACCTGAATCTTAGAGTTCTTATCCCCTGACTTGTGGAATGGTGTGTATGACTATGTCTGAGTGGATCATGATATATGCCTGAATGGATTATGTATATCTGAGTGGAGTTTCCCATTATCTTTCCTTTGCTGGTCTGTGACTGTTTGACTACACAAGGTTGTCATTTGAAACTGAAGCTGAAACCCTCCAGGTTTTGGGGTTTTTTTACCTTGCTTCCTCAGGCAACTGAATAGTGGTTGGATTGAGACTCAGGGCATACTATTTGTTAAGGGATTTCAAGGCTCAGCTCAGGCTTTGGTTCTTTGAATGGCACAGCCACCACCCTGTTTAGTTTAAGGTTTATATCAGACAACCCAGGGCTAAGCTGTCTACACAGCTCCCCGTGAGTTGTCTCTGCAGAGAGACAGGGCCTCAAGGCAATTCAAGGCTGGGTCACTTTCGTAATCGCTGCCATGAGTCACATGTGTGCCCTAGACATGGTGAAACTCGTTTGTGAACTGAGCCAGACAATCCACACACCTGGTATGACACTAAATTAATGTTTCCTTTAATTTCACTGAATAAGCAAAGGATTATTTTTTTTTAGTGAAAAATAAAATATTGTTTTTGTGCTAGTGATGTAATGATAGTTTAAAAAGGTGATTTTTTTTTTTCCCCCTGTAATGGCAGGAATAATTAAATCTTTTGTTGTTTTTAGCACTCCTGAATAGCGTGTAGAAACGTGTATATAAGAACATTAAATCTGCTGTTTTTATTAAATGTGTTTCTGTAGAGCTTTGGGAAATACAGCAGCTTCCGGCAGACTATTGTTTTGAATTTGAATCCTATCCCTCTGTGGAATATACAGAGCTTTTTTATCCAGTTTTGCAGACAATCCATGAGAACATTGGGATCTCTCTATTGGTCTGGGTCATTGAGCTAACAAATTTTGGTTTATATTTGGAAGAATACGGGGATCAAAATTATCGCCTGAAGCCCCATGGAGAAAAAAGCTGATGAATGAATTGATTAATAATATAAACCATTTGATCTGAGACTTAACTGTAACAGAAATTGAAAAATATCTTTAATTTTTAGACAGCCCAAATTTGAGCATGATCATGATTTTTCTCTCTATGATAGTCTAGTTTGAGCATATTATATTTTGGAGCCCCCACTTTCTGCAGCTCCACTCATATTTTAATAACTGAGGTGAAGATTATAGCCCACAATATAAGTTTATGGGTCTGAAAAACAACCTCAGTTCCCTTATTTTTTGAGAAAATAACAAGTTGCTTGCCTTCATGAATTAATGGTATTTATTAAACCTTCTTCAACTGTTACAGCAGTTGATAACATGATCATAGCAGATAGTGGAAGAGTTTTATGGCTTCTTGAACAAGAGAATATATCAGTAGAGCACAAGTCCTTGGAAGCAGAAAAAACCCTACATTTCATTAAATATTTTTCGTCTTCAACAAACATATTGCCTCCAGAAATGTTCAGTTTCTCCTTGTCACAGGCCTTTCAGTAGTATGCCGAATAGGAATCTAACAAATCTGCCCTCTGGATAAAAACGAGCAGATACATCATAACCACACACTCAGACAAGTAAAATATCCTGCCACTTCCCCCATGGGATATTTGATCTGCTCATAAAGCCTCACACATCTTAGCACTTCATATGATGGAAAAAGCAACTGCCTTTTACTTTTTTTTTAATATGCTAGCTTGCAAATTGAAGTGATTTTGAAGCAAATTTCCATGGTGGTGTTCTACTGAAGTATGGCTAATGGAGCTGCCTTACACAGAAGGTTATTTACTTTCTGAAAGGTTTTATAAGCTCTCAATGAAAGGTGCTCACAGTCTGAAACTCATTTGCTACAACATACAAAATTAGAGTTAGAAAACACAGATTAGACTTAACAGATTCCTTATTAAAAAGTAAAATGTTTTTGTGGTTTTAGGCCAGCTTTAAGACAATGTGACACTTTAAGCAAAAGGATACTATTCCAAATATTAAAACATACTAGTAACTCCTGGTAGGAAATTTCATTTACAGAATTTTGAAACATACACTCACACAGAAAACTGTTTATTCCCCTGATTGTCTGTTGTCCCATGTTCCTTAAATAAGAAAGTGATGTCAGATGCAAGAGGGATAGTTGCCATCATATTATCTTTGCAGCTCGACTGTCAGTAGAGCTCTGATCTTCCCAGCTGTTTCAGTTACACTTCACATCTTTTCCAGTTCAGATAAACCTATGGTTAATTAAAAATTTATTTTATTTATCTTGTTAAATTGGAACTGAAATTTTTAAGGAAGAAAATGTATGAAATTATTAAGAGAGAAGATAACAAACAGACATGAACACATACAGCTATTGAAATGTTTTGTTTAAAATGATGAGAATAGAACCAGTAACACTTCTTTTGTGAACAGAACCAGAGCCAGTGTTTGATGTTACTGCAACGTTGACGGCTGATAATGCTGTCCAAATTAAATGCAGCATTAAAAATGTGTATGGAGCAAAAAAAGTATTTGAATTGACTTGGGAAAATGATGGAACAAACGACACCAGATACAATATTTGTGATTTTAAAAGAGAAAATCTCTCATACTTGACAAACTATACTTTTACGGTAAGTAGGCTTATTAAATTTTATATATATATATAAAAATATTGCTGTATTTTCATTGTTTAAACATGTTATACTTGATTTTAGGAAAAAAGACAAATATGATGGCAGAAAAGTTAATCTATCGATCCGTAGGCCACAGATATAAAGAAGTAGCTGTTACTTCGGAAATAAAATGCATATATGCCTAGCCTATCAATCAATCCCTTGTGTGCTATTCCACATAGGTTCTGACAACATGAAAAACAGAAGCTGAATGGATTGTTTTCACTTGCGACAGAAAGAAATTTGGGGTCTCCATACATTTTAAAATAGTTTCTTAAGTATAACTGATATTTTAGTGTTTAAAACACATTTCATTTAATGTATGTCTGACTGTCATTTCAATCAGAGGATAAATATGGGATTTAAGTCTTGAGATAATTGCTCAGAAGTAAATTGTTCAGAATTTTTCACTGTGAAAATTTTTGATGCTTCAGGGGCTAGTTAGTGTTAAGCAGTTCAGATCCTTTTGCATGTCCTTACATCAGCCCTTTACAAGCCAGTCCTTGTTTCAATACAATATATATCATCCTCTGTTTACAAGCTTCACTTTCCTGAGGCCTCCTGCTATTTTCTCTTGTTTCAGGCATTTTACCCTTTTGGCAGTTGTTGCTTGCAAAGCCAATGGTCTTGTGTGATCCCCTTAATGTGGCCAGTAGGAATATTTTTTATATCCTGATAGCTCCTCTCAGTAAAGTTTCGGTAAGAAAGTAATCACTAGGAATGATGGAGTTTTAATACTTTTAGGAACCAGTTTCACTCATTTTCCAGAATCTTTTCCTCTTTTCTCTGTGTCTTCCTGAGGAAATGCTGTATCAGAGAACTTGAGTAGTCTAGGTTTTGTTCCAGGGCTTTGTCAGTATTTTTCCAACAGATTCTGCTCAGAAAGCTTTGTATTTGTAAAATAAAGATGAAGTCCTGTAGGAGGAAAAGATGCTTGCGTTGCCCCCATAGTACGAGACCCCTACACTCTTGTAAGTTTTTTGTACACCACTTGCAGTAAGCAGTTTGCCTTACAGCAGTAATTGGATTCTGCTTGGCTTTAAACCCTGGCTTCTGCGTCAAACTTATTTTGCCCAATTCTTACTGGAAAAACAGAGAAAGCCTTATGGCCTTAACTAGTAATGAAAGGATTCTGGGTCAAATTATGGAAGGCCCAAAAGAAAAAAACAGATCACCTGTGAGACTTGGCAGATGTCATGATTCCCTTCTATCTGCACACTGAATTGTTCAGGGGATAAACAGGAGCCTATCCAGCATACTTTTTGGTTTAGTGATGTTTTGACCCTGACTGCTGCACTAGGTTTCTGGCTTTCACTATTTGAGAAGCTTCTTGCTTATTTTCTCTGCCACCTCTGCTACTCCTTTGTATGTTGCCACCTACCTTGGCTTTCTTCCCAGCTGCAGAATTCAGAAACCACCAACCCCCTGAACACATTGGCCTTTTAGAGCAGAGGGTGGGAGCTGGGGCACAGTGCTCAGAGTCTTCAGGAGAAGTTTCTCTTAAGTGATCGGATCGGGTAGGCTTAGTAAGAGCTCAGCCTGCAGCCAGCAATGGTGCTAATTGCCCTGCTCCTCCCCTTTTGGATGATTTGCAGCAGGAGAATATTACTATTAAAATTACTATTATTCAGTCCTGTTAGTATTTGTCACTGTTTAGTATTAAATCTTTAAGTTTAATTGTAAGATTAATTTTTCTTCACAAGAAAATTGTGAATATTTGAACTACCAACTTCAAACTGCCTATTAGATCTGATAGGAGTTTCTATTAAGGAAATATAAAAGATTGGATAAACATAAAATATATTATGAAATATAAACACATCTAAAGAAAGTTAGTATTTTAACACCAGTTAAAGTACCCAAAAGTTAATGTTGCAAGAAAGCAGCTTATTTAAAAGTTTATTTTGGCTTCTATAATTTAACCTTTTAAGAATTACTTCCCAAACAGGAACTTGTATTAAAAATATCCAAATCAGTTTACTATTTGTACATTACTGTTGAAGCAAATAAAAAAATGACATTTTATTACATATTGCATGGTTATTTTTCAGATTTGAGAGGTTTGATTTTGATTTGATAAGCGATAAATTTGATTTTGTTCCTTGAGATACATCTGATTTTGATTTTGTAAAATGTCTCTTATTTCACTATCTTTTTTCCCAGTCATCTACATATTTTTGGTTCTAGATCTTGCTGTAACTGATAGTGCAGCTCAGGTTTCCACCTAAATGGCTATACAAAGATTGACAGCAGATCCTGCTGTTATGAAGTTGATTCACTGAAAACAGATGGATGTATTTCAAATGTCCATTGTGCTTTGCTTTTTTAAAAAAATCTATGCAGAAATTTTTACTTGTTATATCTTAACATCTCTATTATTCTCACCCACTGCATGCAGATCTTAGTGTTTAATGGAGAACATAGAGGGCAGCCAGTAAAGAAGAGCATAAGAACCAGATGTAAGTAAATATATACAGCATTTTTACTTTTAGAGTTTAGCATAGTGTAGAGTAATAGTGTAAATTGTGAATTCTGTTACAATTGCTCCTAATTAAAAATCCAAACTGCCTTTTTTATAGTTAATAGTTGATCTGCATTTGAAAAAATATCCTCATTCAGCATTAATGTAACAGATCATGTTGACAAGTCATTGTAATTCAGAATTATTACACAGCTGTGGTTTCTTCAGGAAACATTCGAATGCAACTAGAAATTCCTTTCTCTAACTTAAATTACGCACTTTAGGATTATTTTCCTGTATTCAGATCCCGTGTATCAGGAGCTGAACATCTGTGACTTGTCAGGGATTCCCAACTCCCAGATCAGGAGCAGCTGAGAGCTCCACTGCTCAGGTGTACAGGTCACACAGAGCAGGAGACAAGCCTGGTAATGCTGACACAGTGAGTGAGTTGTAGTGTTTTGACAGGTGGACGTGGAGAGTTTAAGTGAAAGTTTTCTTAATGAAGAAATAAAATTCCCTCCTTTTATGTGAGCTTAAAAGTTTTTGGTGGTTTCGAATAACAAACTTAAACTAAACAGTTAAAAATAATTGTTTAGTTCCTGTCACAAAAAAATCAATGGGCCCTGGTTCTAGGAATTATACAGATTAAAAAAAAAAAAAAAGGAAAAAAAATTCCATTAATTATGTATCCAAGAAATAATAAATGTATTCTTTTTCTGTTGCTAGATAATTCTAAAGCCCTGATTATATTCTTGGCATTCTTGATCGTTGTGACATCAATTGCTTTACTACTGGTTCTGTACAAAATCTATGATCTTCACAAAAAAAAGCTTAGGTAAGCTTCATGTTTCTCTCCCTCTCTTATATAAATGGGGGGGGGCTTCCTGTTTTTCCACAAGATTTCCCAACGGGTAGTGCAATAATGTTACAAGTTTGATATTTCATTAATACTGGGAAAAGACATCCTTTTAATCCTTTCAGAAGAAACTCAACTTTGGTGATTGTCTGGGAATGCAAATACAACGAAATAGATTTAAAATCTCTCTGCTATACCCTTTCTCAGGGTACAGAACTGATCTGCTAGAGCAAAATTGTTTGTCACTAGTTTTGTGAAAAAATATTCACAAATATCTGGAAAACCTTTCCTTCATGATTTAAATTAAAAGTAATGAAAATAATACACACTTTCTTGGAACTCTTTCAAATGCTTATTCACCCAAAACAATATCTCAGGGAGGCTTTGTTTATTATAGTCATCTCTAGGTGACTTGGCAGTTTTGTAGGACAGCAAATGGTGATAGAAGAATGGTCATTCCCTTCCCTTATGACTGTGCCAGAGCCCTGGAAAGCCAGGCTCACTGCTGCTATTGCTGTGCAGGGAGGTAGTGCAATGTGTGAGGGGGCATTTGCTGCTGGTAGAGACAGAGGAGTTAAGGCAATTTCTTCAGAAACCTCTCAGCCCTCTGGCAACAGCAGAACTTGGGGACTCCTCTCTTCCAGCCCCTTTTCCTCCCTGCTCTTGCCCTTAGGGGGACAGGGAGCTGCTGTTGCTCAGATGCAAACTTTTGTGCTTAGGGAAGCAAAACTAATTTTTGCTTGTACAGCTCCAGAGAGTCTGGCTTGTTCTTGGCTACTTAGCATTTAAACTTAGTTTCATTATATTTTATGTATGTGTTAGTTTTTTGTCATTTATTTAGCAAGAGAAACAAAGATAGTGTGAGCAGTCACTCCAGTGAAGAAATTAAAGGCATGTTTGCTGCAGGTGATATGGACAAAATTATGCAAGCAGTAAAGCTGTTTGATGTAGTTCCCTTGTTTCTCTCCCTCAATAGTGCTCAGAGTAGGAAGGCAAGGGTCCCAGCTACCTCTGTGTAGGGCCTGTTAAGTCCCAGCTGTAGCAGTCTTGTTTCGCGGAGAGCTTGCAATGCGGTCTGCTGGTTATGAACAGTCTTGGTGTTCACATACAAAACAGCTTTTATTTAACTCATTATCATATATATGTCTTACTAGTCAAAGCTTTTACAGCTGCTTTTGTTTCTTACAGCAATTCTTCTGAAGGCGTGAACCTTGTTGCAGGTGACTATCTTTATATATTTAGCAAGTAGAAATAAAACTAGTTGCATGTCTTGCTGCCACCTTTGATTGTTTACTTTCTAGGTTTTATACATAGATTACAAATATCAACATGATAACACCTCATTTGGAGAAAAAAAATACTTCAGTAAATATATAGCAGAAGTGTTTATACTTAAATGAACTGAAAGTTTGTAAGTGTTTAAAAACCTCTTATTTATTATTTAATTACAAACCCAATTTTGTTATCACAGACAATGGTTGTAATATGTTTAACACTCAGAGTAAGTCCAAAATCAAATATAGGTTCAACCAGAATTTCCCTTTCCTGTGCACCTTTCTCAAAGCAAGAATTTAAACATAAGCCAGTCGTTCTTGACCGCAAAATTTTAAAGGCTTTCAAATTGCAAAGAATGACACAGAACATTATGTGCAACTTTTTGCACAAGATTTCAAAGCCTATGAAAAAAGACAGGATCAGTTAGTACCAGAAAGTTCCAAGAAAAAAATAATTTATGACATTCAAGCCCACAGAAATTAACTGCATTAAATGGGAAGTAATACTGTGTTGATATTCAAATACATTTGCTTAGACACACAGTTGTTAAAAAAAAAATCCTTTCAATGTAAATGAAAAATTAATAAATGTCTAGTTAAAGATGTTAAAACTTGTTCAGTCATTACTTTATCATTAAAGATGATATTACAGATTATTGCAAATCAGAGAATAAGTTGGAGAAAATTGGGAAAAGTAGGCAATACATGTTATTACATTTGTGGGTTGTTTACACAGTAATCCTTTTCACCACTGATGAGAAATGGTCAGAATTGAAGTAGAGGATGAGGCCATGTTACTGTTGTGGGTGTTTGGGGCTGTTGCACTGACCTGAATGTGACAATCGCCACTTTGTTCAAAAGTGCTGTTAATGCAATGTCCCTGCACGTGGCCTCCTCCTGAGGTGCCTCCAGTCAGGTGGCAGAGCTGACGAAGTTCTGTTATTCCCAGGGCCCGGTTGCTCGCAGCTGGCTCCAGCAACACCATTTTTTTTGAAAAATAAACAAGCTAAGTTAAAATAAAGAGGTTTGTCCTTTTGTTAATTTATCTGAATTAGATAATCACGTTTCTTGAAATGTAATTTACATTTTCAAAGCCAGTAATGATAAACGTTCAACATATTTACACAGTTAAAGATGATGACAGGCAACTTCTGAATATAGAGCCAATACCTTCAGAGCAATTGCTGGACACATACAAGAGGAAGATTGCTGATGAAGGAAGGCTTTTCTTGGATGAATTTCAGGTTTGTCATTGGCTCAAAATATACCACAGATTTGTAGCCAGGTGGTTGGAAGAATTGTGTTCAGGAGCATGTTTGAAGTATATGCACTGGTTATAAATAAATAAAAAAATAAGAATCTAGAAAATTGAGTGAATTCTCATCTAAGGTCAAACAGGCTTCAGTTAATTTTGCTACCAAGCTCTCTTCATTATAAGGTGATGGTACTTCTTTTTTTTCTCCTGAAGGTGTTTTTCAGCAAAAGTATAAAATACACAGTCTAAATACTTCTCATTGTAAACTATCTTTTAATGCATATTTTTAGTACCCTGTCTTACTCCATAGCCATGGGGATATAAATAATATATAATTGTGATGATATATATTATTCATATTAAGGGAAAATAAATTTATTTTAGATATAAGAAATATATGAAGTGGTATCATATGAAACAGAATGTTATCTTCCAGACTCAGTAGTACCAAATTGCTTCCATATGCATTTGACTGTAAGTAGAAGCTATTTTAAATATATGCTTACCTAATAAAAGAAATATTTTATTTTACAGAGTATTCCTAGAGTTTTCACTAAATTTTCAATAAAGGAGGCCAAAAAACCCCATAATCAAAACAAAAACCGTTACATTGACATCCTTCCATGTGAGTATTTGTTACAATTTTTGCATGTTTTATAAATATTTGTTTTCTCAGTGCCTTGAGATAATATAATTATTTTGTTTTAAATGATTTAAACAGATGATCATAACCGTGTTGAGCTCTCAGAGATCCCAGGAGACCCAGGATCAGACTATATCAATGCAAGTTATATTGATGTGAGTGACTTCTACTTTAAAAGTCTTAGGCACGATCGAAGAAATTCTATAGTCTGTACATTTCATGCATCAAACACCTTTGAGGATTTCCATTTGAGTTCTTCCTATCTTTGTAATGTATTCAGTATTATTGGACTGTTGCATATTGAATTTATTTTTAAAGTTGCAAATCTTTTAAATTGTTCATGCTTCCTTTCTAAAAATTGATAACATTGTACTTTTTATAGGGCTTCAAAGAACCAAGAAAATACATTGCTGCACAAGGTAATTTTTAACCTTAAAAGAATATGCTTTCTTTATTCACCCATTTTTTGTTAGAGAGTGGTAAAAAAGTATTAGTAAATTTAAAGAAAAATTGAAAATCTGACATTTTGAAATTTAATATGAAAAAGTTGCCAATGAGTTTTTGCTTAGGAAATTCTGTGAAGATTAATAAATTGTACTTCAAAGGCAGATTTCTCATGATCTATAACTTTACACCAAAAGTTTTCAGATTTCACAGCTATGCATTAAGGATATATATGAGACTTCTAAAATGTTGTAGCCTGATGGCAGCAGTCATAATGAAATCAAGTGTGTGGCTGTTATCTGCATGATCTATGGTAAGCTTTTCAGACCTCATAGCTAAGCATGTCAAGAAGGCAAGTATTTTTTCATGTGGCTGCACTCTTTGAAAAACTGCCTTAAATATCTCCTGCTAGGCCCCAAGGATGAAACCATGGATGATTTCTGGAGAATGATCTGGGAACAGAAGGCAACAATTATTGTCATGGTGACTCGCTGTGAGGAAGGAAAGAGGGTGAGAAATATCCATCCATCCATCCATCCATCCTTCCATCTGTCCATCCATCCATCTTTCCATCCTTTTGTCTGAAAACAGAATGGGTTGCTGTGCCATGGTGAATTACATTTTCTTCTTAGTACTTTGTTTTCATTCTTTGCTGTTCTCTTGTTGTGGCAGAACCTATGTTGGAAAGCATGCCAAAACAGTGTTGCCTTATGGAATTACCAGTCTTATCAGAAAATGTCACTTTAGTCACAGCTGTAAGTAGCAGAGGGTGAGCTTCCAAATTACAGCTAATAAATCCAGAAAAGGGCCCAAGGTAGAAGTCTAGCTCCTCACAGACCTGTCATAAAAGGTATGATTTGTATTTTAATCCTGTCTATTATCTTCTGATATCCTGGCAATGCCCTCAGTAAATCCTAGACAGAATTTTTTTTTTTATCCATTGTCTTTGCCCTTCCTTTAACTGGAAGATTTGGTGCTTCTGGCTTGCTTTTGTTCCTTATTCCAGGAAGAAGGGGAACTGCTGTTCTAACTGCTTTTAAAGATGAAAACGTTGGCAGTGTGCAGATTTACAGCATCCCCAAGTTGATGTTATAGGCAGGCAGGAGCAACATCCCTCACTGAAGACTGAAAAAGAGGCCACAGAAGTAGCTGCAAACTTTTCTACAGCCTTCAGGCAACAGCAGCTGTAACTGTTCACTTTTTCAACTAGTATCAGGATTTTTTCCCCACTTTATGTTCCAAGTTAAATTCCATGGGCATAAACTTCAGGTCAGAGATCTGAATTGTTGGATATTTGGAATTATTTAGTGCTGACATCCTAAACAGTGACAGCCTTTTCAGGAGAGGAGAAGACCTGTGGGAAGTTGGAAAAACTGTACTGAGTTGCTGCCTATTTTAAATCAGACTTTCTTTTAGCTCTCAGCTCTCTGCCACTTTGCTGTTGTGCTGCTCACCTAACTTCATATCTTCATAGAACAAATGTGCCCAGTACTGGCCATCAATGGAGAATGGCTCCGCAACATATGGGGACATCATTGTGAAGATCAATGAAAGTAAAACATGTCCAGACTATGTCATTCAGAAACTACACATCACAAACGTAAGTTGATTCAAAAGTGTAAGACTGACTGGAACTGGAGTGTCTATTTGGAGTCTGTAGGTATTGTTGAGAGATCCTTTTAAGAGAAGACTCAGATATCAATGGAAGATGCTCTGCTGTTTTTCCCTAAGCAACATAAAGTTTAAGAGAAAACTTCTTAGATGTAGGTGTCATTCCTTACAAGTAATATGAGTCAGACATATTTCCCAACTTAAAAATGTATTTTCCTTAGTACTCTGGAATCTACATTTAAGAGGAAACTGTTAATACGCTGTTAAGTATGGAAAACTCAATACACTGTGGTTTCCTTAGATATTTAGCTTGTTCTTTAACACAGAAATGTTACTGGTTTATGTGTATCTCAGCATAACCTTCTGCAAGTAAAATCAATGTGACTCATAAAGCACCATTATCTACCCTTGTGATAATTGTACAGTGGGAAGATTACATATTCTGGTAATCTCAAGTGCATTTATAAACATAAGTGTTTTAAAATTACCATTTGGCTACATGTAGAATCATTAAGGCTAGTTAATTGCTCTTTTTTACACATCTGAAATCACATTAGTTGCTCTGTGCATAACTGAGAACAATATTTGCCATGTAAGGCTAAATGTTCCTCCAGCCCTTCGCAAAAATATTTCAGTGAGGACAAATGGAGCTAAGTCATAGCTAAAAGCATTAAGACTCAAAGAGTAAATCTGCTGACAGATCTTCAGCAAAATAGTCAAGCAACAGATTCCATCCATCTTGATCCATGATTACAGCTGGAAATTCCTATTCCGCTGTCTTATGTTGCACTAAAATTTACTCAGGAGGTGGTCTGATTAAAAGCAAGTTGTAACTTAGTGTGAAGACGGTGAGAATATCAGGATGTTAAGAATTGACTATTAACAAAGACATTACTCTGTGACTAGAACAATCTGACATTAAAAATATATATATTAAAAAACTCCACACTTCACTTTGTCTAGGGAAGAGAAAAGACAACTGGAAGAGATGTCACTCATATTCAGTTCACAGGCTGGCCAGACCATGGAGTCCCTGAGGATCCGCATCTGCTTCTCAAACTCCGACGCAGAGTTAACGCTCTCAGCAACTTTTTTAGTGGCCCAATAGTGGTTCATTGCAGGTAAATATATATTAGTTTTTAAAAATTATGTTAGATGAACATGAAATGAAGCTATTCAGAAAAGGGAGCTAGCAAAGGTATTTGGCTGATCCCAAATTTCGTGACTTGATTACTTGAGAGTGAGGCAGCTAAAGATGTATAAAAATGCCTGTTTTCTGACGGATCTGAAGGATATTCAGGTAGATAAATTCTGAGGATACATAGACTTTTGGACTTTTGGAAAGCAGCCAGGTAAATGTTGGGCCACTCTAGCTATAATCACCATGTTTGGCAATATTGGCCTTTACTTTCATTAACAGATAATTAAAATACAAACTCATCATTGTTTGTGTTGCCAATTAATTTACAGCAAGAACTGTTTCAGTTGCTTCATATCCCATTGTTACACATTTGCACTTTTGCTCTTTCACTGACTGCTCCACTCTGAGTGGGACTGGGAGATGCCATTCCCTCTTGAAAACCAAATCGCTTTGTGCTTTGCAGTGCTGGTGTTGGGCGCACCGGGACATATATAGGAATTGATGCCATGCTGGAGGGGCTGGATGCAGAAGGCAGAGTCGATGTTTATGGCTATGTTGTGAAGCTGCGTCGGCAGCGGTGCCTCATGGTTCAAGTAGAGGTATCTTGCTAAAACTCCTGTCACTTTGTACTCTCCTTTGCTAGGGCTTCATCAGTATTTCTCAGAAGTGCGCTGCTCAGTCCTGGGTACTGCTACAGTTCAGTTGAAATTGTTCATAGAAAATATAGCTCTGAAGAATATTAAGAGAGAGAAAAAGTTTCAACACAGTTTTTCAATTTTAGAAACTTCAACTTTTTAAGTTTAGGCTTTAAAAAAACGGAAGCCAAGAAGGACATTTTAGATTTGATAATCCAGCTTTTGGCATACAATTCGCAAATGCAAAATTGAGCTTGCATAGTCAACTTAATTTTCAAATTCTAAAAACTGTCTAGGTGGGATTTTCAGTTGAGTTGAGAGTACAACAAAAGTTAAGGGCTGATGCAATGCATGTTTTTAACTTACTTAAGTGTTTTGCAGATCTTTCAAATCTCAGTTGCCTATTTCTTGAACGACATTAGATTTATTTGCAGAACACTTTTCATCCAACACACTATATGTGTTCCAAAGTGTCTAATTTGGGGCCACTCTGATTTTTAATACTTGTATTTAATGCCTGTTCAACGTTAATGCTTAATATTGTTAACACCAATAGCATCATGGGACTAATAGTTTCTTATAATGGTTTTAAAAAGTGATATGGTTTTGTTTTTGTTTTTTTTTTTACTCTTTAATAAATTCAATTTTAAACCTTTTAAATGGGAAACACCAGTCACAGTACATCCTTATCCATCAAGCACTAGTGGAATACAATCAGTATGGAGAAACAGAGGTCAGTCTCTCAGAACTGCATTCCTATCTTAACAATCTGAAAAGGAAAGATCCTCCGAGTGATCCTTCTCTGCTGGAGGCAGAGTTTCAGGTAAATAAGCATTGCATTCTAGTGCCCCTACCTCCCACTTACATTAGAAAGTGCCTTGCACAATAGTCCTGAGATAGAGATACCATACATAATAGATCACTTCTGTGCTATTTTATTTCTCTGGCACAGAAACAGTTTCTTTACCTTCATGAAAAAGCTGTAAATTAATGAAATTTTATTCCTGCTTTTGATATTAATATTTTTTTAAAAGATGGGGAGCATAGAATGATTACTTGTGTATATGTGAATGATTTCCTGTGCCATTGTACATGATACAGCAGGCATTTTTAAACTATAGTCCAGATGTGACCTAAGTTTAAAGAATTAAAGTAAGAAGTGAGACACTGGGAGATGATGACTGGGTGTCCAGAGGTGACAATGATCCCAGGAACCATTTTAATCGAGCATAATACCAAGCATCCTCTTTCTTTAGAGATTACCTTCCTATAAGGGGTGGCGGACACAGAACATTGGGAATCGTGAGGAAAATAAAAGCAAAAATAGGAATGCCAACATAATTCCATGTAAGTATTTTCCATGAACCTTCCCTTATTGTATCTGTTATCTTCTGTAAGGAAACCTACTAAATTTTGAAAAAATAAGCACAGTAAATCACCTTACTGAGATGTATTTGATTGATTAATTTTTTCAACACTATAATATTAGAAACTTCTCACAGTGTTTTAAAAAAGAATAGTTTTTTTAAAAAGTGAATTATTGGGAGTGTTTAAGTTTATTTCAAATAAAGTGGCCTTTGTTCTGCATGTTTTTAACTTACTTAAGTGTTTTGCAGATCTTTCAAATCTCAGTTGCCTATTTCTTGAACGACATTAGATTTATTTGCAGAACACTTTTCATCCAACACACTATATGTGTTCCAAAGTGTCTAATTTGGGGCCACTCTGATTTTTAATACTTGTATTTAATGCCTGTTCAACGTTAATGCTTAATATTATTAACACTAATAGCATCATGGGACTAATAGTTTCACAACAGTCTGTTGTGAAAAGGCTGGCCTTTATCTGTTTTCCCCCCTGCACATGTGGCAACAGCCCCTCTTTAATGCTATACCTAAGCACCAGTGTGGCGTGACAGTGACACTTTGTCTCATGCAGATGACTTTAACAGAGTGCCGATCAGGCACGAAGATGAATGCAGTAAGGAGGGTGAACGTGATTCAGATGATTCCTCGGATGAGGATAGCGACTGTGAGGAATCAAGCAAATACATCAATGCTTCCTTCATAGGTGTATGTATTTAGAGCATCCACTATAAGTATTTCACAAGCTTTTAGCTAAAACTATATTCTAGCTTAAACTCTTATTCTCTTACTGGCTTCACAAATAGAATAGGATTTACCTGAATAAGGGAGAAAGATCTGGTAGTTGATTGGCAAATCCATTTATAGTTTTAATCATCAAAATCTTCTACATTTTGCTGCACTAATAAGATGAAACTCTTTCCCTTACATGGCCTTAGACTGTGCAATCACAAATAGTGAGACTAAACATAGAAACACTTTTTTTGCATGTGTGTGTTATTTTTAAAACCACTAGCTTTCAGACTGGCCTCATGATAACATGTATTTCTATTAGTGGGCATCTGCCTAAGTACAAGTTGATCCATATTAATGTTTTCCCTATTAGTGAACTGTGAGTATAATTACTCACGTATACAAAACCCTACTAGTGAAAATTGGGGCCATCAGTTTTTTTGGTATCATATATACCTCCAAAAGAAGGAGAGCAGTTATTGGTCACTAATGAAGTAACTGATTTTAATGGAATTGCTACCTAAATCCTTTAAAATGCTGCACAGTTAGGATATCTGTTCAGGGTAAATGTATTTTTACTTTTGGGTAGCTCAGTGTGAACTGACTGGTACACCAGCTTTGTGTGGTATAAACTCAATTTCTTACTGGTCAAATTAAACAGCTGTGTAGAATTAAATGTTTTAGCCCTTAAAAATATGCTGTGCAGAATATGGCAAGGTGAGGTCTCACCCACTGCAGCATGAGTATACCTTGTTGTCAATCTGGAAGTGATACTGTTGTTAGGAGGATTGAGTTTAATGTCATTTGGCTTGTTGAATTCCTGTAAGACCGTTGCCTACTGCAATAGGCGTATTTTCACTATAAACAAAAGGGTTCATTAGTTTATTTCACTGGGTATTCCTTAAATGACAGTGAGTTCTGTTGCTTGATAATCACATTTCAAATTAATTTAAGAAAAAAATGTTAACAATTTCTTTTATAGGGTTACTGGGGTCCAAAAGCCATGATTGCAACACAGGGACCACTGCAGGAAACTCTCTCTGACTTCTGGCAAATGGTCTTCCAAAGAAAAGTCAAAGTCATTGTTATGCTGACAGAGCTGAAAGAAGGAGATCAGGTGAGAGCATCGTCTTCACACTGACATATTAAGGGTCCTCTCTAGGCAAAGAAAACACTTCACTGCACTCTCTCATTCCCTTCCTCCAGTTAAGCTTGTTTCATAGGATGAGGAATTTGGATTTTCAATATAATTTGTTCCATTATTTACCTTCTTAATTTACTTTCTAATGAATTTTTGAGGGGAAGAGTATATGATGCTATATTTTAAAATACAATGATGCTCCTACTACTTTAACGTCAATACGTTCTGTAAGTACATGTGGAAGATAAAATAAAAGGAGGTTTGAATGGTAAGCACTGACTTGTACTTTCACCCATTTTAGGAACTCTGTGCACAGTACTGGGGAGAAGGAAAACAAATGTATGATGGCATAGAAGTTCAAATGACAGATGTCAACTGTTGTCCTAGCTATACCATACGTGCATTTGATGTTACACATCTGAAGGTAAAAGTTTCATTGCAAATTCCAAAAGGAAGTTTTAAATTTGTTTCCCTGTTATAAACTTAGCCTAAAGAAAGAAAAGGGACAATTCCCACTGCACTTACCTGCTGGTCTAAGAAAAGGAAATATTTTTCTCTTCCACACCAGCAGCCAATTGTGATAAATGCTATAAATTATCTCAATTTTCCCATTTAGTGAGTCGTTGAGATGGTGGTAGTGGAGTCTCAGGACGTCAGCTGCCTTTTGTACTTTGAGCAAAGCTTGGATGTCTACCTACCTCATATTCATGAGGTAGAACTCACATCACCATGCAATTTCTCAGGAATATAATTTTTCTTTTGTAAATCAGCTGCAACAGATGTACTACATGAATCTTTATTTTAACCCGAACATTGACTTTATCTCTGCTGCTGTTTTTCAGACGAAAGAAACACAGAAGGTGTATCAATATCAGTATCACAAGTGGAGTGGCTTGGATGTGCCAGAAAACCCCAAAGATTTAGTCAGCATGATTCTCAACCTTAAACAAAAAGTCCCAGCCAGACCAGTCACTGAGGACAACAGAAGTACCCACAGTGTCCCACTTGTCGTCCACTGCCGGTGGGTCTAAATTCAGCACATAATGTAGCTCTAAGTTCTGGGTATATGTAGCAACCACAATTTTGAGGTGCCTACCTTTTCCCACAAGACTTTCCTTGTGTCTGGAGACTCAGCTCTCCCTAGAAGATTCCTTGAATTGCTCAAGCTTGACCTTTTTGATTGTAGTGATAAAAAGTGAGCATACGTCTCTGGCAAGCGTGGTCATGGAGTAGGTGGTCAGAGCTAGCTGCTCTTGCCTGGTACATGTATTTTGAGAAGAAATGCTAGGTCAGGGTGCTCTTGTAGCATACTACTAATGGGGATCCAGCAGAGCTTTTGGGTTTCTCTCTCACTGCCGTACATAAGCCCATTTTTTAGGACCATTTCCAGGAATAGCCTTGCATACCATCTAAAACAGAGGATAATCCTGCTAACAGTTGTTGAGACTGTAAGTCTGAAGCTTCTAATTTCTCTCTTGCCCCTTAATTGGCCACATGAGATCCAGGTAGCCTCTAGATAAACTATGTCTTGTGTGTGTCCTCCAGATATTCTTAATTGTAACAATTTCAGTCCAATAAAAAATGTTTTGGAAATGTAATTTATTATGTAGACTTTGAAATAAATCTAACATTTAGTCAGAGGACTTGCTGATTTTACATTTTAAATTTACTTGTATATTTTACATCATCTCCTAGTGATGGATCACAACAGACTGGTGTATTTTGTGCTTTAATGACCCTCTTGGAAAGTGCAGAAAAAGAAGAAGTAATAGATGTTTTCCAAGTAGTAAAAGCTCTTCGTCGCACCAGGCTGGGAGTGGTCTCCACCTTTGTAAGTAAATCTTATGAGTCTGTGAGATGTCCAGAGCTGCAATTCTGTAACATCTTTGTGGAAGGGTACATATTACAAAATTACAAATTGTATAAATGGATGTTTCTGCTGTTGCTGCAGGGACCTATGTGCACAGCGTCCCTTAACTTCTGCAGTTAGGAGGCTAACTCCATTTCACAGGCTAGCAGCCATTGACTTGTTTTGTTTAAATCACTCTGGAGAAATTGTGTCTCTGTGGCATACACTGTGCATTTACTAACAAACCAGGCCTAGGTGTCATCGATATGGGGCAGGTTATTAGACGGCTTTCCTGGACTCCTTACAATATGTGTTGTTTACAGCTTAGGTACTCTAAATCCCATGTTTTTGGTACTTTGTGAACCAAGAGGGTACTGAGTGATTGAACTCGGAAGATCATGCAGGCAGTTACAGAGACATTTCATACACATGAAGTCAGAATAAACCATAGAAGCAACACTCTGTACACCAAAAACTGTAGAAGCTCCTTCATATGCAGACTTGCATGTTCAACTGCATGTTACATTTCTACAGTTTGAGAAAACAGAGAAAGAATGGGTTTGTTCTTGGGCTCTGAGCATTCCATTCATACGAACTTTTTCTCTATATATTTAAGGAACATTACCAATTTCTGTATGACACCATTGACAGCATCTACCCTGCACAGAATGGACAAATAAAGAAGAACAACCAGCAGGAAGATAAAGTTGAATTTTGCAGTGAAGTAGAAAAAACAGATCAGGAAACTGATTTGATCACAATTGATCTTACCCCATCAACGCCAGAGGAACATGAGTTTTCTGAAGTATGTGATGATTTTAAGGCTGCAGAAAGCACTAAGGGAACAGAAAGCTCTACAAATGGCCCCACAACTGCAGTTCTGACTTAGAAGCTATACTAGAAAAAAAGTGCTTTTTCATGTGCTAAAATCTTAAAAAAATAAGAAGTATAAGATTTCTTCTTCTTCCCACCTGTTTTTTTGAAAATGTTTACTGTTATATCAATTTTTCAAAGGTAAAAAATTAAAGGAATACTTGAAACTTGTAGAGAGTGACAAAGAACTGTAAAAGTTTAATTTTTGTGTAGATTTGCATTTAATACTTCTTCAGAAACTTTTCCACTATTTTTATACATTCTCTTTTAAAAATATGTACAGTGTAATACTATGTTGAGCAGTGGGAAGAAAATTTTTTACTTCTGTAACAAGGAGAAAAGCAACTCAGAACAAGATTAGTGTGTTGCAAAACCAGGTCTGTCTTCAAAACTATTAGCAGGTAAATTAACCTAATTGGTAAGCATATATTCAAGCATTTCAGGAGTGCTGACGAAGCACTGCTTTAATAATACTCCGTGGAACCTGTGGTACTTTGCCAAACAGTTTTAAGAGCTTATCATTTACATCATGTGGCAATTCAAAAGAATTCAGGTTTACAGAGAATCTGTAAGTCATCCTATACCAATGTGGAATAGAAATTTTTGCATTTTTCTAACTTGCCTCAAGGTGTCCTTGTTGCTTCACATATATTATTCTGAGATTTCAATGTTAGAGTCAAAGAAGAGTTTGGAGGTTGGCATTTGAATGATTGCAACGATTCTGATAGAAAACACATTCTCTTTACTCTTAGAGCTTAAAATACTGCTTGCTTGCACTTCTATTTCTTACGCTTACTGTTATTTAAGGGGACTGCTTCCACAAATGCATCTGACTTGTTTTCAGAATTGGAAAATACTTAGATGCTTTTCCTCCAAACCTTGTAGATTTTCATTGGTACAGGATTTTTTTTTTTTTTTTTCATTACAAGGTTTTGTATGTTGTGGTATTTTTACTATTTCTTGCTGGATTTTAGCCTACTATTTTTAGAACAAATAAAAAAGATAGTTACTAGTTGACAAGGTGGAAAGTATTTTGTTCTATTGGACTCTGCAAACTGATAATTTTCTTCTAAATGTACAAAATCTTGTGCTATCCCATGCATGGATAACATTTACAAATTTCAGTAGGAAACCACACCATTTAATTCTTATAAAACTGTGTGAACCCAGGTAAGTGTCATGATTCTTTCATCACAGAGGAAGGAAACTTAATTTTTCTTTTGCTTCAAGTCATTAAAGGAACAGTCATTCAACAGACTCAGTGCTCCTAATTTATCACTGTATATTCCTAATCTCTCTTTACAAAATGTAATTGAAAATACTTAGAGAGAGGCATGTAAACACATGTACAGTCACACTTGGTTAAAACATTAATTTAATGTTGCTGTTACTCTAGATCAAACGTTTCATTCACAATTATCAGCTCAGACAAGTGCTTCCTGGCAGTCTTGCTTGAGTAAGTGGCAGCAAACAGTCACAGAGGCAGTGGGAATCCCCTTGACTGTCAGCTGAACTACCTTTTCAGCTGAAGCTGTGTTAGATGACAAACTAACAAAGCTGAGGGGGTCGCTTCTGGAGGAAAAGCTCTTGAGACTAAATGTGAAGGTAATCTAAAAAAATTGTAGGCCCAAAGCCTGTTGACTATTTTTAGAGGAACATGTCAAAATTGCAAATTTGGCATACCTTTGAAGATCAAAACAATAAAAAGCCTTGGATTCAGATCGACTCACTGGTCCTTTGATGACAGAGAACAACTAATTTCTTCTTCTTCTAAGATTTGGCCACTGTAAAGCCTCTCTAGGTAGTTCAGGTAGTAAAATAAAGAGGTCAGTGTAGCTACCTATTGTAAGAGCGTAGAGACAGAGGCTAGTCACACTTTTAGGAATAACGGAAAATGTTTCCCAAATCAAAAATTAAGCCCAAATTTTGATTTTGTGTAAATCTGAGGGGACTCATGTACTTCAGTTCCTTGAAAAATGGTTCTACAGCTTTTTAAGCTCCTGCACCACCTGGGCTGCAAAAATTCTGGAGGATTTTATTTTGCTTAAACTGTTTTCCAGAATGATTTCAATGTTCATTTGATGGTATATTTTTTAAAAAAAATGCATGCTATGTTAACACTTGATTTGTGCATGCATTTTGAAAGAAAAGTCCTGAACTGTTAAATTTTGCCTCATGCGTGTCTTCATTGTTAGCCTAATCAGGGAAACAGAGCCTTACATTAAAACTGTCCTCATGTGCCTAGTGTAAAACAGTTTTGGAGTAAAGTTAGTCACAAGGGGATAAACTGAGCTCTTGGCTTTTAATTATTTTCAAAGTAAATAACACTTTGTGCAATTAAATCTCATTAAATCCCAGTGTGACAATTGAGGGCACCTGTCTTAACAGAGCTTAGAAGTTCTGATTGCTTGATTGCTTCTAGGAACTCTCTACATATGTACCAGGGATGGTTTTTTTGCCTTCTCCATCATCATTTGAATTTCAAAAATCCACAAGGTGGTGACATAGAGCTTATAGAAGAAGGTCATTATGCTGGATGCTCCATAGTCACTGGCTTATTCACTTGTAGGCTTAATTTTATATCTCCCAGGAATACAGTGAAGCATATTACAGGTAAGGCATGAAGCCCAAGCTAATAAGCTCTGCTAGGAAACTGCTCTGGCTTTGTTAGGGCAAGAACAGCATGGTAGCAGACTGGAGAGTGGGCATAGCCTAAAAGCTGAGAAATAAACACGCAAAGTAAGGTGCAAAATGTTTATTTTCTCAAGCAGAGCTAAGGTGCACGAAGGCTGCTAACCACTGCCTCAATCTAAGAGTTAGCTGTTGTTTGAAAGAGTTTTATAATCTGAAGTCCCGGATAAAAATAACTAAGCAGCAGACCAGCTGGGAGAGGACTTTGAGCAACAAACGAGGGTAATCAAGGGCTTATGTGACCAAAGGGACTGGATTTCTCCCACAATATGCTGGGTAGAAGCTGATAGAAAAATGGGTATGGAAAAGTGACAGTGCTGTGTTAGCAGAGTCCACTGTGGGAAGATGGGGGAGACAAAGGATCCCAGAGCCTCCGCAAGATTCTGCTTGGTCAGGTAACTGCAATGGAGAATGAACTGTGTGTTTGCTTTTGTTTAGATTTTTACGTTTCTTGTGCTCTGTAACGAACAAGGTAGTTATATTAAAATCTTTTTCAGAGATGGTACATTATGAATATCAGCCGTGTCATGATTCTTGAGGTAAATGCTATACAACACAAAAAAGGCCAGCGCACTGAGGCATGGCAGTCAGGGATGCTGTTCAAGGAGATGACAAAAGCTGTGTAGCTTTTCCACACCCCAGATTCCACTGCTGCGTTTGTGCCTGCTCCTTTTCCCACCCATACATGCAGCCGGCGTCCATGAACTTGCCCTCTCCACTTCTGAGCCAGCTGATGCTGTCAGAGCCTGCAGCCCCCAGCGGCAGTGAGCTCACTGCCTGCTGGGGAAGGGAGCACTTTCTTCCCCTTGCTCTAAACTGATCTGCTGGGAAGGAGCTGGTGGCCACACGCAGGAGTCCGAGGGGCTGGACCACGCATGGAGGGTCCCCACTTGCCCCTGCCCCACCTCTCACTGCTACCATTAGATCACCGGGTGGGGGGTGGGGGGATTTTGCCGAAGGAGCAAAGAAAGCAGTGGGTTTCGAGCTTTGCTGTGAAACAGGAAACCTAAGTTAAATATTGCATGAGAGGCACAAGCAGAGCCGGATACCAAGTCTGTGACACATGGCGGCGTTGAAGCTAGGAGCTACAAAGGGAAGTAAAATGTTAACGCCACGAGCCATTTGTTTGTGTGAGATGGCAAAGAAAGTAAGAAAGAGTAGTGGCTCAAGACAGGGGTCTCATTAAGCTGGATATTGTATCCTTTATTTAATGTTCCTCAGAAAAACTCTCCAGTAGCAGTGGTTATCTCTTTGACAGGGCATCTTGCTTTTGTAAATGCCCAAGTTTTTTGACATTCTACATTCTCCAGGTTGCCTCTAAAAGAATATCAGAAATTTCCCAAGGGCTTTACACAGCTGTATCACAGGCATTTTTCTATATGTAAAGCAACTGTTTGCCAAGAACCAGCAAGCTGTGTTTTAGAATAGGGAAAACCAAAATAGAAGAAAAGGAAAGTTTCAGTTACAGAGTACAGCACATTTCTATATGCATCAGCTTTACGTCAGAAAAAACACAAGTCTTCTGAAGAAGAACAGAATCCAATAATTTTAAAGATACAGCAACATAGAAATAAAATTTTATACAAAAGCTTTATAAGTCAATCTTTCTTTTCAATGCAAATGAAAGGAAGATGATGACTACAAAAGTACTAAGCAAGTTTCTACTAAAAGATGTCCTTTCTAGGGACAAAAAGATAATTATTTAGGAAGGATACTTAGTATAAGTTATTGTAAAATATTAGTCTCATTGTTTTAACCTTAGTGAAAAACAGGGTTTTATTAAACAGTTGTGTCCTCAGACTCAGGGTTGTCAGTATCGGCAATGCATAATGTTACTGAATTTTTGAAATTAACATAATAAACCTTTTTCAGAGGAATAGGCATATAACTATTTACAACTGGGTTGTTTCCTGAATCCTACAGCTGCACACCACCATGGCTGGCAGTACTAATGTAGTCATAAGCGTGACTCAGAGGAAAAACTGAAAAGGAAGTTTACTTTGGATCAATTTTAGCACTCAGTATCAAATTTTTGGTTTTGGAGATGAAACCTCACGATAGCCTGACCTTGCCTGGCCGTTAGCTGAGGCCCAGAGCTCGCACACATCAACACTCCATAGAGTCCTTGGGTGTATTTTCAGAGCTTGCCCGCCAGGCTGTGCTGAAACTCTTCGAATGCCTTTTGCTCTGTTCAGAGCGCTCCTGCAATGCGTTCAGCTCGCTCCCTTTCAGTAACGTGGAGCCATTTGAGGTAATGAAGATGACATTTGTTTATACAGCACTGCAGAGATTGTGTCTGTCCAAGACTAAGCACCAGTTCAGAGTGAGAGAGCATGTGTGTGTGCATGCATGTGTGTCTGCATGCGTCATTCATAGCCTTAGGTGTGAGATCACAATCCCAACCAGAAAGTGATGAGTTGTTGACTTGACAGCTGCTTGGCTTAAAACAAATTAAAAAAAAAAAAATTAGGAGAAACAGGGATGACATGGTAGGCCTGTGCTAACTTTTTTGTGGATTAATGCAGCACTGAGACAATATTGGATTGTGTGGCTGATGGGCTTTATAAGACTAGTTTTCAAAAATGAATTTGCAAAAAATAAACTACAGATGAGGTACAGGAGACTGCATGCATACAGAGCGCTTGTATTGTCACAGACTAAATCTGTGCTGGCATCAGTGGCTACTAAAAACATTATTTGTCAGGTCTCCTGATGTTGCAATAGAAGTCAATGTGTGTGTTCTTCAACTGCAGAGAAAAATGGTAAAAAAAAGACAATAGAAATGCAGACATTTGGCAAGAAGTGTCAATTTTGTTTTTTTTTAAGAAAGAAATAATAAATAATTTTTATCCTATTTTACTAATGTTAATATGTCATTTTGAGAATAGCAATATCTTGTCTAAGTTTAGCACTGTATTTCCTTTTTTCCTGCTCTTTTCTGAAATATTTAAATATATTATTTTTAATATATAATTATGTCATTGAAACCACTTCAAGACTAGAACAGTTCAGTATCATTGTGTTTCCTTTTTCTATGCTGCTTTCTTAATATAATTTCCATTCAGCAATAAAATGAAATTCTGACTTCATGTATTGATTTAGCATAAATAAAATTCTCATGGAACAGGAATTTAATTTCTTAAATGGCATTAATAAATTATTCCATAAGGAGTTATGTCTCCTTCCAAAGAGAGCGAGGCGTTTCCACTATCAAATAATGTCTTGCCCCAATCCAGTCCCAGTGGAAAGACTTTCTGTGGCCATTCAGGGTGGACAAGGCTCACAGCTTCCCCCCACCCCTGTCAGCAGATAGCCCTACTCTCATCTCCACAGTCCAACTGGTTCAAGTCTCTAACTTTTCCTTTTGTAGCTCTTGCTTCAATTACTGAATGGTGGCCTCTTCCTATTTGAATATTTATATCGACTTTCTAGGTTTTCTCCTTATTTGAGACAGTCAGCATTTCGTTGACTTGAAGAGCTGTTTTCTGCAACAGCCTTCTTCTTCCCTTCCAGTCCCTATCCCCATCCTCCTGGTCCCTTTTCCCCCTGCCCTGGGTGCCAGGAAGCAGAAAGAGCCAGCTGCCCTGCCAGGGAAGCGGAGACCAGTTCGAGGGTGAAGGCAGGCAGGGGAGGAACAGTACCCTCATGGGCACAGTCCCACAGTGCCCCAAAAAGGTGAGCAGAGCAGGTCTGGTGACAGTAACCAGCATCAGACAGCAGTCCACTGCTTGCCAGTGCAAAGCGATGGAGCAGGTCTGAGGCCAAGGAGTCATGGTGGTGAGGCAGGCTCAGCCATGAGGTAGACCTACAGCACAGCAAGTCTAGGCAGGGCTCCTTACCTTAATGCCTCTCGTTTCCTGGCCTGTGTCAAGATACAAGCTTCTGTCACATCTTCTTTTCTCATGGTCTTGGACTTCAGTTTGGAGTTGCTGATGTGTAAAGTGCCATGCCACGTGGCTAGACATTGTGGAAGTTGATTACTTGTCATTGTGTGGCAGTTTTTGGAGTCAGTGACATACTGACTCATGAAGACCTCATACCAGGTTGGTATAGTAGGAGATATCAGCATGGCATCTCAGCAGGTGAGCTGTTGTATCACGGTGCATGATTCCACGGGCTCTGCTACGTTGTTTCTGAAGACTTGCTGGTATTTTAGGTCTTACATGTTTAGATGCTAGGAAAACAGTTGACCCTTGTAAATCAATGCCACAGGATGAGTGCCAACTGGATATTTGGACTAAAACTTGAAACTTTATTAATAAAAAGTACTAGTTTATGATGATCTGTGCAGAATTTAGAGTTAAGAATTAAATACATAGAGGTGAGAGAAAAGCAGATTAGCTGAGTTCATTGACACATAGATAGGATGCTCATGCATACTTTCGTTCAAGGCCCATTTCTACTCTGTGAGCTACCTCTGCATCTTCTGCATCCTAAGTAAATCCTCCCATCATCTAGTCAGCTGAGGTTTTATTTTGAAAGTTCACCTTAGGCAAGATAGGAAAGAAATAGCCACAAACCAGGTATCTTGTTCTCAACATTTCCATCTTGCAGGAACAGCTTTCTGACAGTGTTTTGTGACAGCCATGGTTTCAAGCTTGCTAATTTTGAATTCCTAATCTGTTGTGGTGGGTTGACCCTGGCTGGATGCCAGGTGCCCACCAAAACCACTCTATCACTCCCCTCCTCAGCTGGATGGGGGGGGGAGAAAATATAACAAAAGGCTCGTGGGTCAAGATAAGGACAGTTTAATAAAGTGATAGCAAAGGTCACACACGAAAGCAAAGAAAAACAGATGATGTTATTCTCTACTTCCCATCAGCAGGTGATGTCTGGCCACTTCCTGGGAAGCAGGGCTTCAGTACGTGTAGTGGTTGCTCTGGAAGACAAAAATGCCCCCCCTTCTGTCTCCCTTTACTTAGCTTTTATATCTGAGCTGACGTCATATGGTATGGAATATCTGTTTGGTTAGTTTAGGTCAGCTGTCCTGCTTATGCCCCCTCCCAAGATCTTGCCCTGTCCCGGCCTGCCATTGGGGGGGGCAAAAATGTTGGAGAGACAGCCTTGGTGCTGTGCCAGCACTGCTCAGCAGTAGCCAAAACACTGGTGTGCTATCAACACCTTTCTAGCTACTGATGCAGAGCACACTATGAGGGCTGCTATAGGGAGTGTTAACTCCATCTCAGCCAGACCCAATACATCTGTGAAGTCATGGAGTGTGCACTGCTGCACAGAAATGTATTAAGAAGCACCACATCTCATTTTTTGGTCTCTTGTTGAAGGACAAAGCTACATAATGTACTGTATAATTGCTCTTGTTTTCTGAGAAAGCTGTCTCTCTTTGTTTTTAAGAAATGAGAGAGTTGCAATACCAGTTACTCCTCCTTTTTTGTCACCTATGCCCAAACAAGGAGGAAAAACTTCCTTGTCCCAATAGAAGGACGTATCCAGACAGCATCACAACTCATGACAGGCTACAGTGCAAACAGGTGGTTAAGTTTTGGGTACAGTAATTTTTTGGTCTTAGCCGGTTTGAGTTTTAAAGACCTTGAAGACTAGGCCACTGTTCTAGTCTAATACATAGGTACCAGGCTCGATTATGAACTGCTGACATGTGAAACGGTGGTCTCAGTCCTATTCATATGGGAAAAGTCTGTTTCACTGTTAGGGCAATAGCAGCGCTCTGCAAATTAAACTGCTTGCCATACATGCAACTGGACAAAATGAATGTAGATTGGTTTTAAGAGTATCAGGGGCCATTGACTAGGTTTTGTGTACTTGTCAAAGTCGTCTGGTGCATACACTCCATAGCCTTCCTGTAGGCTCCTCTTTGTAGTGAGGAGCTTCATTAAGCCAAAACAGAGCAGGCGCGAAGCCAGCGGTGGTGCTAGCTGCATGACAGGACACTTCTAGCAGGAGACACTGTTGGAGAAGGAGTAAGGCAGCTTGAACTGAGATGGCCGCATGCTCATATGCTCTTTTTATAAAGAGATGCTCAGGAGTCATCAAACGAATGCTATTCAACAGCCATTTCAATCTCTTCTCCCTTTTCTCCTCCAAAGTCTTTGGATGGAGCAGGTGGGTATGTTTTTCCTTATATTTATGGAATTTTCTTTTGCTTTGGTTCCTTTCTGCATTGCACTTTTTAAAATTGCATCTAGCACTCTATTACTTAACTTCAAGCTTTTGCTTGTAGCTAAAAATATAAATAAATCAAGAGTTTGTTTAGTTTAATTCCTGGTGCTGTGATTTTTTTCATGCCACTGTCATTATGAATTAGTCATTTCTTTGCTCAAAACCATCAAGTACAACAGCATCCAAGGTAAATACTTCAATAAATCAAGTTTGAGAAATTAAATAGTTATAACTTCAAAAATCTAAGATAAATAGGAAGGAGAGAATATTTTTATAAGGTTTATTCAGGTTTCCTTGACAAAGGCTTGATCTGCAGTAGACGTCACAGCCAGTACTTTCCCCTGCAACCTGACACTCTTGGCTGAGAGACATCACAAACACGAATGAGTGACGGTGTGATGGTAACTGCTCTGAACAGCTACAACTGTGTGCCAATGGCTCCTCTGAAGTGGTTCACAGTCAGAGATCACATATAAAGGGCTGTTAGAAGGTAGCATGAGTAACCCAGCCCAGAAGCTAGAATGGGATATGCTTCCACGGCAGGGAAGTGGGCTGTGTGCAAGAAATAAATCCAGGTGTCCAGCTGTTCTGCTGGACTTCTAAATTGGAAAAGGGCACACCAGATTTAGTGAGCAAGATTTTTTTTAGCCATTTATATAATTTTAGAGCAGCTTTTAAGGAAAAAATTGCAGCAGGTACTAATCATTTCTATGGCAAATTCATAAAATTATGTGATAGGAAGGAACACGTTCACTCCCTTTGCTCCTCGTGCTGGTTCCCTACTTGTTGTCCTGTAAAACTGAAGCATACATATTCTGTAAGGCTGCCCCCTGTTCCTCAAAAGATCAAGGCAGCTTCCTCATAGAGGACTGAACTATGCAGGCCCAGCAGTACATGTTATAACAAATATCTGAGCATCCACTGTTTATCTAGGACTAAGGAGAGCAGAAGGTTATATTAAAGAAGAGAAGAGCAAATTTTCCTGCTATGATTACTTTGAGGTAAAGGACGAGCCCAGTATGTCAGAGTTTAGCACTGGAAAGGAGAGCTCTGGAAACTGCAGATGTCTTTTTCTGTCTAAAGAGGGGATGCTGTGACAGTAAGTGTGTCATCTTAGCCCTCTGTTAAAGAGCATTTTTGATGGCATTAACCAGACTTTGGAGGGCAGCTGTTATGAAGTGCAGCTCAAGAAACTGTGCTGCCTCAAGGCCTTGGAGCAGCCTTTTTACTTTTATGTCTTGGCTAATGAATAGACTGCCCTTTGGCATCTGTTATATAAGCCAAGAGCTTTTTAAGCCCAATGCATTTCACATTCTCTTGAAAAACAAATTTTTTGACCCAATAAGATAATGCGTAAGCAATTCCCTGAGTTATAGCCTTCCCTGAGTTTTCCCAGTGTGGGTTTTTGTTCACAAAGCACATTATGAGCACAGGGAAAGCAGTTCCATGCACAAACTCTTTTTGCAATGTTGCTTAAAAGTGTCCAGTGGTGTCAATATGATCACACCATTCTTCTGAGCTAGGACTCTGTCCTACATCAACTGAAATTAGTGGGATTGTTTCCAATTATTTTGCTGTGCAGTGAGTTGGAGTTTAAGAAGGAGAAGCAAGTATGAACAGATTACATTCAGTATATTTTTTTTTTTTTGCTCTTCAGTACCAGAGATACTGACACTCACAAATACTGCCTCTACGCAGAAAGTTTCCTTCATGTAATAAGCTCTTTCTTCTCCCCAAAACCAAGGGGAAAACAGAGGTCACCTACATAAAAATGTGCATTTGGCACAATACTGTGCCTTGAAACTATTCAGTTCTTGGATTCTGCTGCCCAGTAAGTGGAGAACAGCACAGAGTGTGTTTGTGCTGGACTCAATATTAACTTTCACATTCTGTTTCTTAAAGAAAAAAAAAGGTACAAATAATAATCTGTTTTAAGTTTTACCTGGAGCCCACTGTTACATTGGTCCTCAGCCAACAGCAATCTAAGAATATGCTTTCCTGCTAATTTGGTTCAGTGATAAGTTCCCTGCCAGCAGCATACAGTGGGGAAACTGTGGTTAGCCTTGATTCCTTGGCAAACAGGCATGCAAGTGCAAAATTCCTGTTGACCTGGTTATACCATTTTTCAGAGTCTTACACCTGTTTCTTTTCCAATGCTCTCTTCCTCTGCATCAGTTGTTTCCTGGGATTTTTTTTTTGTGCATGTAAAAGATCAAAGCAAGAGGCAACATGAATTTACTCTTAGAAGTGGCGTCTGTTATATCAAGATTCAGTCTAGTAGCTTAAAAATTGGCATGTAATAAAAAAAATCCCCCAAACCATCATCACAGGTACAACTTCTGCTACATCATGGTTTATTTTTGGATAGGGCCAATTACATGAGCATAGCTGGAGAACACACAAGTACCTGTTACAGTGTCAGTGTTAAGCAACAGGGAAGTGTAATTAAATGTGTTGTTCTGGTGAGCTTGAAACCTATTTGCAATCAAGCAAGCGATTGAGCTTTTCAGCAGATTTGGCACTCTCCCTTCAGAAGAGGTCCAGTACTGGGACAGCAGCCATGTTTCACTGCCACTCTTTACTGAGGTGCATTGACAGAGATATGTGTGTGAGATTACACAGGGTCCGCTTGCACCAAATCTTGCTCTGGCCAGGATTAATCTCTCATTTTTATGAGCACTAAATTTCACCAACATTTACCTCCAAATGAAAAAAACTAACAAGAATGTATTACTAAAGCAAATGGACTTTGGTTTTTTTGCATAACTAAAGCAGAGTCTTGTTTAATCTTTGTTGTCTTGGATGAGGAAAACATGGTATTAGGTGCCAAACTTTTCGTGGCCTCCTGGATGTACCTGAAATTAACTCTTTGAGAAGAAAATGGAAGTGATGAGTCACATGTTGGTTTGCAGTTTCTTTTTATCTCCCATATAACTAGGGTAAAACTGTCAAAAGCTTGAATGTTATTAAGAGTCTAGGTACAATGTATGTTCTCTAAAATGCAGGTATCTGAAAGCATCGTACAGTGGAGCTCAGCGTAGGAGCTCCTCAGCTAATGCTAAACCAGTGAGCTTGGAGCTATGAATCAGACGCAGCGTGGCAATGTTATTCCAGCAGTCTCATTAGAATTAATTAGCCTGGCTGAGAGGCAAGACAGATTTGCCTGGGCAGACTGCAAAGACAAAGCAGCTATAGAGCCTGGTACCTGAGGAAGTTTATTTGGAGCAATACGGAAGTGCTATCAGTGCTGAGAAAATTGTACTGACTTAAATGTGTGCCAGATCACACTGTTTATTAGATCACTTGTCTCAAAGACACATACACAAGGCTGTATCTAAACCCAATAGTTTTGCGCCTGTGATTTTCCTTTTTGGTACAGCTTCAAGAGAAGCAAGAGCTTGAGTATGCTTGCTTAAAAAAACATTCTCTATGAGTTCAGCAAAAAAGGTTAAGTTGTATTAAAGCAGTTCCCTTTCCCATCTCACATGCACATACAAATATTAAGAATGGAAATAGAAGTAGGAACACAGATATATATCAAAGTAGAGATCTCTAAGATTGATCCGTACACTCACTCATCTATAATAATTAGATTTTACTTCAGTAGAATCCTTTAAATGAATGTTTGGCAAACAGTATGTCTGTATTTTATTTCTGAAGTCTACATAGCTAAGTAATAGTTAAGCATATAAACTCACATGCATTAGCTTCCAGGATAAAGGAATTTGGGAACATAACCTGATGTTAAGACCTTTCCAGGTAATGTGAGCCTTTCATCTACTGGGGTTCTCTTGGATCAGAGCTGTTACTGCCAGGCACTGTAACTCCAGCTTTGAGAAAAGACGACTGACCTGGAGAGATATATACCCACTAGGGAACACTGATGGAGTCTTAGCTCCTTCCTCGGCCCTAGTCTTCCTGTGTGATTCTGGGAAAGTCACTCTGGGAAATAAGACAGAAAGGCTATTTGGTAAGTGAGGACTAGAATACTTTGAAATAGTGTTAATTATTGTGAGATAAAAAAGCATTGAAAGACTGTGAGGTTATCTTCAGTAATGGGGAACAAACAAGCATTTTAGAAAAAAAAATACTCTTATGTGGCTTGTTTTTATGGGAATCAAGGAGGAAGCAGGACATAAATGTGAGTAAAAGGAAGTCTTTTATACACACATGCCTATAAGTGATCGGATCAGTAAAGAAGAGTTGCTCTGGTAGGCTAATCCCTGCCCATATCCTTCACATTGTGCAGTTCTATCTTGATCTTACAACAAAGTCTGTGTTTCATAGGTGTGACTTCTTTATAGCTATATATGCCACGCAGCTGCTGCTGTATTATAAAGTACTCAGGGCTAGATGCTGCAGTTGTTTGGCAGAGTGAGTACAAAATAGGAATTAGGACTTTCGGAGCTATCCATTAAATTTACATGTCTGTTTCAACTCAGTTAATGGAATAAAAATCCAAGGCTGAAGATCTCAGCCAGGAATCTCTGAAGAAATACAAGGTAAGATTTAGGTAGCTCAGAAAGTAGCAGATAATGCCTACATTTTTCTGTGCAAAAATGTGCTGTACACATTCTGTGTTAAAAAAAAAAAAGAAAAACCCAAACACTTTTACGAGAAGCAACAGTAATGGGGAGACATGTTAACAGGATTGCTGATTCATATCATTAATATGGGCAAGCAGGAACTGTGGAGAGTGAAAGAGCTGTTGGAACATGCTTTTCTTGAGAACACACCTAAATTAAGAGGCTGTCAGAGACATGTGTTTCATAGTGTTGGCAACCCAGCTGTAACAAATTTCCAAGATGACTATTAGTGAGTACTAACAGCTAAAAAAGCATTTCTAATTTCTTGCTGAATACGGAGACTTAAGTGTCAAGAGGAACAGGGGACTGTAAGCGGAAGTGAAAGTCAGTTGGGATACACATGCAAAGTAATGCCCATTAGCAGGGAAAACATAAATGACTTCCAGACACGATGGGGTTCAAATCCAGTGATTTGACTTAAGAAAAAGAACTAGGAGGGGAAAGATCGTCTTATACTTTCCTAGTGCAGATTTTTTTTGCTTTCCATGTCAAGCTTTTTGTCTTGGACAGTGGATTTTGGATCTGGTTTGGTATGGCATTTCCTATCCTCCTGTATTTGCTTTTCTTTTGATATACATTAGAATAATGTTAATTGCATTGAGAAAAATGACACGGTCTCCTATTATTTTTCTTTTCTGAGTTTTTCAGTTATGGATAAGTTTCTTACTGTAATGGAACCAAAGACATGATAGGATTTTATTTCCTGAATGTGATTGATCAATACCTGAGAAAATTACTTTTTTATTTCACTGAGGCCACTTTTCAGAACAGAAGTAGGAATTAAGTATGACTTTCAAGAATATTTGTCAACTTTACCACTCTGCTCCTTTCAGTTAGTGGCCAATGATCTGCAGTGGTAGAACATTTAGGCATGTGACATAAAGGAAACTAGATCTTTGTGCATTTTAAATAACTTTTAGGTATCTTGCTAGTAAAACATTAATTTTTTTCATGTTTGATTTTTCAACCCCCCTCATTTTTTTCCACCTGGAAGTTCTTTCTGAATTTTAAGTAAGGGTTGAAGAGAAAAGATAGAATTTTTGATGCCAAACATTAAGACAGGGTTCAAGGATGTATATTTTACCTGTTGACTTATTATTGGCAATGTTTATTATGAAAAGGTTAAAATGGTGGTCAGTTTGGCTACTTTCTTTTCAAGAGACAGCCTCACTCCCACCTGCACCTATGGCATCTAAAGATGTGAGATTCATGCTACTGATTTTTGAAAAACATTTTCTTGCACATTAAAGAAGTATTTTCATTGATAAAATGCTGACCCATTCACAAAGCAGGGCATCAAGGCCAGTGAAAATTATATCACTCAGACCTCAAAAATGGAAGGTTCCCAGATCACATCTGGAATATCTGGAGTGCTTTTTCCAGAAAACACTATGTAAATCACTGGTGCTGGTACCAGAACTCTGGCCAGCCAGGCAGATCAGGTAAGGTAGCTCCATGTTAATCAGGCTTGAATGCTGGGGGGGGGGAGTGTTGGTTTTTGTTTGTTTGTTTGTTTGTTTTTAAATCATTCTGTACTCCACACTTCTATGTAATTTTACAAGTTTTATTGATTTATGAATCTGATTTATAGTGTTAGTTAAAATTGCGTCTGGCAACACTTTGGAAATACACGTTATTTAGGACCTGTGTGAAAAACCTCTGAAGGACGAGGGAACATTCATTCCCATGAGTTTTCCATCTGTCTTTCACATGATGGTTTGCAATGTGCAATAAGTTTCAGTAGGTATTTGAGCAATACTTGGAATCTGTACCTGTGGTGTTTTCTGGGAAAAGACAGCATCAGAAATGAAATTACAATCTGCTATGTTGTATTGGGTTTGCATGGCAAGGTTTTAGTAGCTGGGGGGCTACAGGGCTGGCTTCTGTGGGAAGCTGCTAGAAGCTTTCCCTATGTCTGACAGAGCCAATACCAGCCGGCTCCAAGACAGACCCACCGCTGGCCAAGGATGAGCCCATCAGTGACAATGGTAGCGCCTCTGGGAGAACAGATTTAAGAAGGGGAAAAAAACCTGCACAGCAATTGCAGCCAGAGAGAGGAGTGAGAACATGTGATAGAAACAACCCTGCAGACCCCAAGGTCAGTGAATAAGGAGGGGGAGGAGGTGGTCCAGGCGCTGGAGCAGAGATTCCCCTGCAGCCCGTGGGGAAGACCATGGTGAGGCAGGCTGTCCCCCTGCAGCCCAGGGAGGTCCACGGTGGAGCAGATCTCCACCTGCAGCCCATGGAGGACCCCATGCCGGAGCAGGTGGGTGCCCAAAGGAAGCTGTGACCCCGTGGGAAGCCCACACTGGAGCAGGTTCCTGACAGGACCTGTGGATCTGTGGAGACCAGAGCCCATCCTGGAGCAGGTTTTCTGGCAGGATTTGTGACCCTGTGGGGGTCCCACACTGGAGCAGTCTGTATCTGAAGGACTGCAGCCCGTGGAAGGGCTCCATGTTGGAGAAGTTCATGTAGAACTGTCTCCCATGGGAGGGACCCCACGCTGGAGCAGGAGAAGAGTGTGAGGAGTCCTCCCCCTGAGGAGGATGGAGTGGCAGAGACAACGTGTAATGAACTGACCACAACCCCCATTCCCTGTGCTGCTGCGGGGGAGGAGGTAGAAAATTCGGGAGTGGGGTTGAGCCCAGGAAGAAGGGGGAGGGGGGGTTGTTTTAAAGATTTGGTTTTATTTCTCATTATCCTACTCTGATTTGATTGGTAATAAATTAAATTATTTTTTTCCCCCGAATCGAGTCTGCTTTGCCTGTGACAGTAATTGGTTGAGTGATCTCTCTCTGTCCTTATCTCAACCCATAAGCCTTTTGTTATATTTTCCCTCCCCTGTCCAGCTGAGGAGGGGAGTGATAGAGCAGCTTTGGTGGGTACCTGGCATCCAGCCAGGGTCAACCCACCACATATGTGTCTCTGACCACTTAAAAAGAATTTGCTAATGTTCTCACAGCTAGATAGACAGTAGAGGATTTCTGGGTCCTAATCTTTCCTCTAATATACTTTCTAGATAACACTTGTCATGAGTGATTGTTCCTAGTGTCTGTGTCAGGCTCACAGATCCTCATGATCCCATGGCTATTCTTTTAGATGTATGCACAAATCATGGTGTGACATAATAACCTTATTTTTTGCCTTAGGATACAGTTTTATGCTGCGTCTGGCCTGCCCATCTCACAGGAGCTTTCTTCAAACCAAATCTCTTTGCTATTCATGATGTTTTGAGCTTGAACTGCTGTTGGGCACAGCAAGAATTACCAGCTGGAAAGGAGGCAAAAGGCAGGCAGAATAACAGCTGCAGCGTGCCCTCTCAAGCAGCCTGGGCAGCCCAAAATGAAGGAGAGCCCTCATCTCCCTATGAGTAAGGAAAACAAAAGGTCCTACACAAAAGTAAAAGCTTTTGGCTGTTGCCAGGAAGTTTACATCACTTGTTGATTGATATTATGCCTGTTGACTGTTTGCCCTAGGACCTTAGCTCTAGGATTTATCCCTCACACAGAGATGACAGCTCCCAAGTAGCTGCACCTGGCTTTACAACGTTCACCTCTGCTGCAGGCACAGGTAGTTGGAGAGGGCTGGCAGGACACCCAGCCCCTGTTCCTGGGCAAAAAGGGGTCAGCAGGCAACATTTAAGTCAGGCAGGGGTCAAGACATGAGTCAGGATCAAGTTGAACACTGGAAAAGCTTATGCAGGCTGACCGTGGAGCAAATACCATGTCTGATGTTCCCAGTGTGGATGTGTTTAGGATGCCCTAAGGCTCTGGACTCAAAAGTATTTTAAAGAGATTGTATGAAATATCCTTTCTAGTACTTTATGAAGCTATTTATAACAGTTGAATGTCAGGAGTTTGGGGTTTTTTGAAAAACAAAGCAATTCTAGAAGTAGCCTTTCTTTTCTTTAATCTTGTGTTTTTATGGCAGATGGATAACATGGAGTAGTCATATTACTATTTCAGATTGGCATGTTCTATTAAAAATGAGTCAGGAGCTACCCTGTAATGTCTCCTGAATCCAACAGAGTTAATGCAGATTTACACTAACATTACTGAGAGGAGAAATTTGCCATTTTTGGACATCAAAATTTTCTAAGCAAAGAGATATGTTGTATCTCCAGTAAGGCTTCATAACCCCTCATTAATGGGATTTATGGAACTTGAACAGAAAATGGACTGCTGGGCAACAACTTTATTCTTTGCAATCTGTGCAAGCTAGTGATACTTACCTTTAATAACGAAATACCTGCCCGGAGCACCTTTTACACTTTTGCTTGTATGTGCATTGTGTCCAAGTATTTTATTTCTATCAGATAGCTATACTATCTGTAATATAATATGTTGTACCTGAAGAGTTTTTACAGTGCTTAGTAAAGTTCTGTCTCCCTAAAATTGGATTTTGGAGTTCCCAAGTAGGGCATTCTCTGCAATAACTTTCCATCAACTCTTCCAACATTCTTTGTCTCTTTTGAAAATCATGGCTGATTAAAAGTCTAATGCAACAGCTGTTTGTGATCATATGATTGATATGTTTTCTAGACAGATGTGGAGTATTAGAAGCAGAAACATTCTGAATTCTTGGCAGTGCTCAAGAAATTTTGAACCAATACTTTTTAAAGTCACAGTAGGACAGAGCTACCAGGCAATGCAGATTCTTTACATACTTAATTAAGAATTGGTGCAGCTCAAAAGGTTGATCACACCACACAAAAAAAAACCCATAGGCATGACATTAGGAGGTGAAATTCTTTGCCTGCGTGAACGAAAAAGTGCTCTTAAAACTTTTAACAACTCACTATACCCATAGACTACTGTGCAAATTTTTTTTTTTTTTTTTTTTTTGCTGTTTAATGTCAGAAGTGAAGTCCCCTTGTGAAAAAGCATACTCATTAGCTAGCATTAGCTGACCACTACGTAACAGCTAGCTGAAGGGGGATGAAACCAGCAGAAGTTGCAGGAGGAGCACAGCACATACAGCTTTTAAACAATTTGCAGTATGGAAGACATTAGGCTTTGTAACTGCCTTTAAAAAAATCAAAACCCTTGCAGTCAATCAAGGGCAGAAGCATCCCTGATGTCTGTTCTAGCCTCTGAAGAGTAAGCAAGCCTGCAGAGGCAGAGCCGTGCTCCTACACCTTTGGTGACATGTCCCCAGTTAGGTAACACACATGGATGGATCCTGAAGGCTGTCAGAGCAGCTTCTTCCAAGGCCTGTCCTGGCCATTTCCACCTCCCAGCTGGCTGGACGTTCAGGACCCTGGTGGCCCAGCTGGACCCTGCAAACAGTTCACATTTAGGCACTTCAGGCAAATGGCCTAATTCTACTCTCTATATTTCCCCCTCACAAAAGGCCCTCTACCCAGATGCTGTCAGGAGCCATCTCCCAGCAGCCTCTGTGGGGAGGGAAGGCCTCCCACAGCATACCTTAACTACCTTCTGCCTTGAGGCATAGCATACCCTAACTGCCTGCTGCCCTGATCGCTCCAGGCTGGGGAGGCATTTCAGAGCACTGACCCTCACTCAAACCCGCACCACAAGGCCGGAGCTGAGGCGCTCGCTGGCACTGAGAGCAACACCTCAGAGAGCCCTTACCAGCACCCCGTGGAGCACACTTGGCCTGCCTGGTGCTGATTACAGCTTCAACACCCTGTGCTGTAGCTCACAGAACACAGAGTAACTCCCTCGAGCCCTTATTCCTCCTGTGAGGAAGCTGGAGAAGTAGCTTCAGCAAAGGTCTGCAACACAGCATGGCCCTCAAGGCACAGCAGCTCTGTGGACACGGCCCGGACGGGACGGACGCACAGCACCTGGGCCCTGAGGGGCTGCACCTGTGCCCAGCCCAGGCCCAGAACCTTCCCCTCAGCAGAAGCTATATAGGGCCAGTCTCCAGCCAGCAGTAAACTCTTTGGGGTAGGTGCTCAGGCGGTGCCTCAGAAAGAGCTGAGGTACTCAGGTGAGTTGTTGCTGTTAACATCCCTTACAGTCCTGACCCACTGTTGGAGTAGTCATGTGGGTGGTGGGAGCAAGGGAAAGGGAAGGTTTCCTTCTTATCTGGAGGTGTACTGGGGTCTGAGATTTTAAATGCCCTTGCTTCGCGTTCAGGGTAAGGTTGCTCTTGCAGCAGCTGCATATGCTTGTGAAAACTTCCCTGTGTACATGCAGTCCCTGCTCTGTTGTTCCCAGGCTCTTCGTTTCACTCAGCCACTGTTGTAGTTTGAGGATGCTGTGGCTATGCATGTGTGCTGTGATGCAGAGAGGAAGCTTGGGCCCTTAAATGGTACGTATAAGGAAACTGGGGAAAAGTTTCGATGAAGTTGTGCTCTAATTGCAGGGTGATGTGATTCCTAACAAATATTCATGAGGGAAGTCTGAATGGTGCCCTTATCTCTTGTACATGCTCTTAGTATCACTGGTTGTCTCACAGTGGTGTTGTCACAGATCATGAGCTTGGGTAAGATATTCTTCCTATAACAAACTAGTCTCTGAAAAGTAGCTGAAGGTGTTTAATGTTTTTTTTAAGGAAGAGAAATCTTCAGTGGCATGGCTTTCCTTCTAGGAGATGCATAATGTTGACAGTCAAATTGTATATACAATTTGTCTTTCTTGGTACTAGGAAGATTTTCCCCCCCTTTTTTTTTTTTTTTTCCTTACTGGTAGGACCAGAAATTCTACTTGGATTCCAAAATTTTTATCACTGATCTCTGCAGCATGGACAAAGAAATGCAAAGTAAATGCATAGCTTGCATTCACATTCTATCAAAGCTACACCTTAAATCAGTTATTGGCAGTTGCTTGGATTAAGGGCAGGGAAAAGAAGTTTATTCCATTTTGTGGAGTTAAATTCTATCTGGTATTTTTATACACCAAGACTAAGGTCAACATAAAGTGACGTTCGAGAACCTAGTCTTGCAAATAATCAAAAACTTAAACATGGTGGTGTTTATCCACTCCTTGTTATTTTTCAAGGAAGATCACTTTTTATTGATAGAAGAATTCAGTCATAAAATGATTGTTGTATAAATTGGAGAAGCAAAAGTAATATATTAGTTAACAGAGATAGGCAGTGAACTTTGATTCTAAGAATACTACAATAATTTATGCTCTCGGCTATCAAACATTGTGTGTATGCTATGGGAACAAATAATAAACAGTATATGAAATGGACATTGCAAAAAAGCCTTATTCCATGTAATATGCAAGACAAATAGCCTGTGTGTTAAATCTGTGGCCCTTTAATATAGAGCCTGAAGAAAATGTCTGTTAATGGGAATCTACTTCTTGTATTTGGTGTTGAGCCTGGTTTGGCAGTGGTGTATTTAGAAGTTTGACTCAAATACAAAACCAAATAAATTTGTTTCCTACTTAGGAGAAATTAAAGGAAAAGAACAGGACTCAGCACCTGAAGGGGTACAGAAAAGGCTTCTGAAAAAAGAGGGGACAGGGATAAAATCAAATATGTAACCTGAGTATTCCTATATTTGTGAAAGCATGCTTTGGGACAGGAGGAGCTATGTTTCTTCCATAACTATTGGAAGTTTCCCTTCAGCTATAAACTGATTATAAACACAAACATACAAAAATCTGTGGAGATAAAATGGTATGCATTTTGTCACAGTTTTTCAGCCCCTTATAGTAAAGGGTGGTCAAAAAAAATTCAGCCAGGAAGTTGAACCAATGTATCAACACATACAAAAATATCCTAAACCAAATACCAATTAAATATTTCATATTGTTGTTTGCTACAAAGGAAAACAATAGATTTAGAACAGTTCAGATGATCTCAAATACAAGCTAGCAAATGTGTATGAACTGCAAGTACCCATATATCAACTGGTTCTTGATAAATCTCGTTTTTAAGTTGCCTACCTCATTATACATGGTGGAAATACTTGTACAGGTTCCTAAGATATAAACTACTCTTAAACTTGGGCCTAAGTGATGGTTTAATGGAAGTACTTGTAGTAAACCTAAGCATATGCCTCTAAGATTTTTTTTTTAGCTGGTTTTTCTTTTTTGTATTTTCTTTAGGTATTTCTGCTTATGTTAGTAATGTGCCACACTTTTCACTTCATTATATCACACACTTAGTTTGCCTTTAATAACAGGAGCAAAAAAAATGGGTAGCTATGTAACATGAATGATGTCACTGAATTCGGGCTGTGTGACTAGAACTGTGTATAATATGTAACTGTAGTCCCCAGAAAAGCACTGCCTTTCTTGGTGTTGAGAAATGCCTTTGAAAAAAAGAAGGTCAAGCTGTATAGTGACTTACATAAAGCATAGCTTCCCTGAAGAAGTTTCAGTGGCTTTACTTCAGTTTGGTTTCTTCCATGCTTCATCAGGATAATTTCTTTTAAGCATGGATGCAATTGTAATTTTTACATATTCATGGGACTACTGTGGATCGTTGAAATACAATAAGTTTGGGGGTTGTTTTCTGTGTGGAGTAGCCATTAATTGTAAAATTCTTCTAACACAATCAGGGCTGATTAGCTGGTTGATTAGTTATCTTCTAAAGGAGTATGTAAACATCTGGGGAAACAGGTGGTGCCTCTCCTAAACGCATCTGCAAGAAGTGGAAAGCTGCATTGAATGTCTGCCCTGCTTGAATCTAGAGACTTTGTCTTTGACTGCCCATGAGCATTTTCCTGTATCTGGTCCCAGCTTCTGACTCAAATCGGATTGTGTCCATATCTGGCATTGTAACTATTTAAAATGCCACCCATGTTTCTGGTGCCATGGTAAGAGCTCCATTGGTTAAAAATTGAAAGGCTTCTTCCTAAGTGCTTTCTTAACCCCTAGTAGGTTACATTCAAAACAATTTAAAGCAGATATCAGATTTAGAACACAGATGGACAAGCTCAAGAGAAATAAGAGATCCACAGCTATGTACCCATCGGAAAGATGGATAAACTGATATGGAATTAAGTGTTGTATCACAAGACATCCTGGTGAATATGCATTTATGGTAGTCTCTAATTTATATATGTATATTCTGGTAATATGGGTGCAGATGTAGTCTGCCACACAGCTTGCTTTATTAAGCATATGTGGTTTTGAGGGAGATCTAACATTATGGTCATAAAGACAGCTTTGCTATAAAGCTGACTCTGAGGAATTTAGGGCATATGTTTGTTTATCAATGGTGTACTTTGTACTATGTATATAAAGGAAGGCCATCAAAAAGTCCATTTCTGATTTGTAGCTTGAAATTCAGATCTTTAATAAAGTTTGTTTCTGTGCCAAATATTTTCTTATAAAGATACATGGGTTTGTGTGCAGTTTAGATATTCTGAGATTAAACTAGTGAAAAGAGGCAAGCCTGACTGCTTTGTTTATTAATGGGCAAAAGCACTGTCTGAAAATTTTACAATAGAAGACTAGTTCTAGACAGACAGCAAGGCACCACTGTGGGAGCTGATTGCTCATTATATTTACAGATAAGCATAGAAGCAATGTGTGAAAGATCGCTTGAAGGGTTGAAGCTTTCTAGTATATAATATGAAGTACCAATTGCTGTTTCCGAGAGCTGTTGAGAATACAGATTTAGAAATGGGACCCTGTCTTTAACAGCTGCTTAAAGATAGCAAGTGAGAATCCTTTCTTTTTAAAGACTTTTTTTTTGAAGTTGTAACAGCTTTTGTTGTGTGAGGACTTTTAATTAGCACCTAACTCTGTGTGCCTCATGAGTGATGAGAAACTTGTGAGCTCTTGCATAAAGGTCTATCAGAATGTTGCCTAATCTAATATCTGGGGTTGACAATAATCAGCAGTACCTTCACTTAATCTAATTTAGTCTTTGATTTACTTTATTTAATGTCCATTTGAAGCTGGTGGGCAATTCAATAAAGAGCTGGCTTCCCACTCAACCAGTTCAATGCACTGTGTATTTAGATAATACTTGAAAGTTGGGTGTTCAGTATTATATCTGTGTTTTAACAGGGTCATTTTCCATGCTTGGGAATTTCTTAGACTTATCAAAGAGTACTAATTTATTTTTTAAGAGAAAGCCTTATGTAGCATTAAGTATGATTTTGAGACTTCGGACTTTAATTTCTGTACTCTGTTGAACATAATGTGATTAATTCAACTTAAAAATTAAGCTTTTTTTCTGAATCTTGTGTAGCATTAAAATTGCTGTAGCTGACACTTAAAACTTTCCTGTAATTTCTCTTTTCAACTTTTCTTACCATGTGCATTTTTCAGCCACTTCTGTAGTGAAAGACTAGTCAGGAATATCTTTCTCCTCCAATGACATGTTAAAATATAGGCTTAAGAATTGTATATGTCACAATTAATCTGTCTCCAAAATTAGCACTCTGAATTTGTTATTTGCTCTTTTTAAGTCTGTTACATGTTTGAAGTTTGTAACAATATAGTCTATGTTATACGGTTGTGTGGCTTCTCGTTAGAAAGTTTTGAAATTCTTTCTAGAAAACAAGCTGCTTTATCACCTCTTGTAGTTTGTGAGCTGACTGGAAGGCTAGCAAACCCAAATGTGTTGAAGTGCTGGTGGTATTACTGATGCACTGAAATGGAGGTCTTCCAGCAATGGGTCTGCACAACCTTTGCTGTTTTGTGTAGGGGCTGTGACAGATATAGCAAAAAGATGCCAGTTAGCAACATCCTGTATCAGGTTCTTTCAGTCTCCACTTTAAGGTCACTGCTTGCTGTGGTTCCTTAGTGATGTTGGTGGGTTTGGTTTTTTTTTTCCTTGTAAGTTAAAGAAGGTGGCCTAACTTCAGACTTATGTCCCTAACTTCCCTGAATGCCCTGGGTGTTTGGGTGCTGGCACACTCGCTGATACGTGGGACCACTTTTAAGTCTCAGCAATGAATAAAAACAATATTCTAAGATTAAATATTTTATTCTGTGTAAGTTTGAAGAACTTTACAGCTACTGTAATGAGATAATATGCAACAAGTATGCATGATAAATTCTGTATTGCAAGCCAGGTTCCAGAAAATTTCCTAATGTCTGACTTCTGTCAATTTTTGCACATCTTATTTTCAGGATGTGTTAAGGAATTAAGACTGCTTTTGGCTTACTTTTTTTGAAGCATTATGTGCTTTGATTTGCCGAAGCAGCTGTACGTAGAATCCCATGTTCATTGACTCTTTAATCTCAAAAAAAAAAAAAAAAAATCCAACCCCCCCAAATCCTGAAAAAAACCACCCAACAAAAACACCACACCCACCCCCTCCCCCAAAACTAACACACACCCAAAAATCCCCAGTGAACTGCAAGTTACCTTAACAAAGATGTAAATTCCAGTCCAGGTTTCTGATGCCAGTTCATGCTCTCTTCTGTATTCTGCCGTGCAGATTTAGCTGTTCTATGCTGATATGCACTATCATTTTGGCATTTTCATATCACAAGCATTCAGATGGAATATTGAATTGGGTATTACACATCAGGAAAAAAACATTTTCCAGAAACAGTGATGAAAGAAGTATTGCTGATCTCATTTCAGTTTCCCTTTTTAGAGTAAGGGTAACAGCTCTGGAATGAGACTGACTAGGGTATTTTTGCCTTTATAATGGGAAGTAAACAGGTCATCTTGTCAGGTTTCCAGTACCTTGAGGAACTACCTGGGTGGAAAACAGCAAATACTGGATCCTCAGAGCTAAAATAAAGGATTGTGTTTATCTAGATTTTGCTTGTTTGCTTTATTATTACTTGGGTTTTCCAAGGTGACCAAGACAGTCATGTATTCAGTTTTTACTCCTAAAACATTGAAAATCCCAGCCCAAAAAGTAACTGAACAAACCAACAGCAAGTTTTCTGTCTCACACAGACCACCATGGTAGTTGAAATTACCCTGCAAAATATTTCTTAATTTGCCACATTTCATTATCACACCATTCAACTTCATTCTTTATCTAACACAGCAGAACCTGGTTGCCTGCAAATAGCTTTGAGGCATGTTTCTCTGCTGCTGCTTGTGAATGATAAAAGCTTAACTTGCTTTCCTAAGGACCCTGCTTTTTAAAACTACTTAAAACTAGCAAATATAGAAACCAAATTAGTTTTGGACAGCTGCAAGTGAATAAAAATGCTACTTTATATCACCTTGTGCTGTGGAACCTCCCCTCAACCTTGAAGATCCATAGCACAATTAGCAGTTGATGTGTAGTTTGAACAAGCTTCTTGGATTTTGAATAAAGATCCATATAAGGAGAGACTTGCTTCTCAATATGCCTGTAAATTTTTGGAAGGGAAAGAGTGGTAATGGGGGGTCATTGAGTGCCATAATTTATCATTATATCTTCACATGTTGGTTGTCACTGCCTTTCCTGCACATTTTTCTTGGACTCTGTTATGAGTAAATACTATTTTTGTGTGTACACCAAAAATGCATAGATTCTGGTAATACCTCGGTATGAGGGAAAGTTGAAACATTGCAGGAAATTATTTCTGCATTGACACTATCTCTTTTTGCTCATGCTTCTGTGCTTGTATATAATGTTTATAAAGTGAATGGACATCTGCTTCCCTTTCCTCAGTTGTAGTCTTTGGATCCTGTGAAACAGCTTTGCCATATAATATTTAATTTTTCAAAGTGAGGATAGTTCTGCCTTTTAATGTGGATGTTGGTCCTTGTGCTTTTGGAGTTACTGCATGTCTCTTTGGGTGAAAAAGAGACAATCAGGGGCTTAACTGTCATGGTGGCAGCAAGGGCCCCTTCCTGACAACAGCAGTAAAGCCTACTGGAGTGGAAAAAGTGTAAAGGGAGCAGGAAGATGACTCAGTTCTGTCTGAATTTATTGTGCAGCAGGTTCCCTGAAGTGATGGTTTGTCTACTGCCAAATGTTATCCTTAGTGGTGTCCAGAGAAAATTGTATGGATTTTGCCCCCAGCCTACCAGTTTGGTGCATGACCCCTGACAACATGTAATAAAATCCTAACAAATTTAAAGATGTTCCTTGCAATATAATTAAATACTGCTTAGCAAAAGGCTTTGCAATCTTCCAGTTATACATGTGCATCAAGGCACAGATGTTAAATAAACCTGGAGTTTTTCAGTTCAGTGATTGAATTAATGCATTTGAAAGGAAGAGAGAGGAAATGGTTTCAGGACAAACCAAACCAGATGGGAGAAGGTGGGGGTTAGATTTCCCATCAATTTCTTTTGGGTGAACCCAAATATATGGTCTGAAATTAATGTTTTAACTTGGGAGTTATTATATATTTGTTTAATCTATATTAAAAGAGAGGTTATTTTTTTAGATGAAAAATGTTTAAAGTTTGCTTTAAAATACTGAAACAAATTACTCCGAGCTCCCAATTTTTGCCCTGTCTGTTTTGATTCACATTGATCATGCAATTTGACTGGAAATCACAAAAGGTTTCTTCTGAGTAAATGTATTTTATGGTTAACTGGTTAATTCATTATTTTGGGGGGGGGGGGGGGGGGGGGGGGGGGG
>NW_010972602.1:788387-797335 GCF_000737465.1 Haliaeetus leucocephalus
TTTGTGTGGTTTTGTTGTTTTTGTTTGGTGGGGGGGGGGGGGGGGGGCGGGTGTGGCAGGGAAGTCCAGTTGTTATGCTGAATGTTTTGGCTTGTTTATTGCACGTTTAGCTGCTGTTATATGTTCAAGACTGTGATCTGAGACAAAAATGATTTCTAAGCTTGAGTTGCACTGAATGTCAGGTCTGTCCATATTGAATGATATAAAAAATGAACCTGTTGTACAACCTTGTTTTAATTTCCCCCAATGTCTCATTGGTGGGAATTGAGGTTTTTTGGCTCAATATTATTTTTAAAAATTTATTGAGATAAATTACTATCTCTTCCCTGGATTATGTACAGTAATACTAGATTTGGAAGCATTCATTTTTTTTATTTCAAATAGAATGGTTGATGAGAAAAATGATGTTAAGTCTTTCAGATCAGCAGAAATACCCACTGTAATTCTAATTTTTGAATCTCACTTGGTTAGATGATAAAGGCAATAGTCACATGTGCTAGTTGATGGAGCTATTTTCATCCCAGTCATAAAAGACTACACAGACTGATGCTATATATTACTCTGTTTACTTAGAGGATGATGTGTGTGGACAGTTGGAAAGGTTAGTGCTGTGGTTTCTGTACTGAATTTTATAGGGCAGTCTGCAAATAAGGATGTAAAAGAGCTACACAGATTGTTTCAAATAACAGTGAATACTGTGGTTTTGGCTCAACATATTTATGTCTTTCTAGATGAAAGTAGAACATAAGTTTGCTGGAAGCCAGAAGATTTTTTTTTATGAACTCTAACAGTCTGGAAAAAAAAAAGTTGGCTCAGAGAAAAGAAAAATGAGGTGAAAAAAATTAACTCCTGGAAAACAGTTTTTGCCACTTGCAAGAATATCACAGATGCCTTCATTGTTCACGTGTTCCTATGTTCTTGCTAAGTTTTGAAGCAGAAAGCAACAGCAGTCTGACTTCTAATGTCATAGGACAGAGCAACTTCAAAATAGTATTTCAAGAGCGTGAAAGAATTTAGCCAGGTACTGCTGCAACTTGTTGCCTAAAGCCGATGGGGTTTCACAGGGTATGCTTTCTGGATGGGGCTAATCCTCTTGTGCATATAAAAACGTCAAAAAGTAAAGAGCTGTTACAAGAGAAGTCCAACTTGTGAACATTAATAATTACTATAGTCACAGTCCAAAAAGATACTTATTTCTTAAAAGAAATGAGAAAATATTAACCAAATCGGGGAACAAAAATTTGGACTGTTTGTTTTGGTGTGGCAGTGCAAACAATGAGACGCTGAATCAGCATCTGTGCATGGCCATAGCTGTCTGAGGTGCTGGCAGGAATGGGATGTTCATCTTCAAAAAATCCACCCCAAACCAAATCATTTCAATAAATAGAGAGCAATGAAATGTTTAAGGATTTTAGCCTGGGTCTGGCTACAAAAGGACTAATATTTATTTTCCAGAATTCACAATACATTTGAGACACCATTTTCCTTCAAAATATTTAAACCCTTCAATTTGAGAAATACCCACAAAGAGGGGAAAAAACCCAGTGGTTATACAAGCAAACTTAGAAGGATCAAAATTATAATCAAACTCTCAGTTCCTATTGCAATACTAGGAAAAGGAAAGTTTATTCTGAAGGTGAGGTAGCAAAGATTATTCTATTGCTACATTAGCAAATACCATCTTATTCAGGTAGCAGGGGGAGCAGGAGAGACCTCTTTAGCTTGTGAGTGAGGGAATAAGGCCAATTACATGCTAGATATCACCAGTCTGTGATCCAGTATAAACCTACCTTTGCAGTGGACTCCATTCCAGTGTCTGACAGCTCAGCCAGATTGCTAACTTAAATGAGGTGGTCTGGGAAAGGTGGATATATAGTTTTGTAGAACTACACATGCAGACATAAGCCCAGCTGGATGTCAGTATTTCATCTTTTTTAAACTATCAAAGGGATTAATGATTGCAAAGGGCTGTTATCAAATATGGAAGTGAGCAAGAAGAGGGGTACAACAGCTGTATGCCATTTATTGCATGTCCCTTCATGCTCCTTTTTCTGATATATTTATTGACTTGTTTTCACCATTCCTGCAAAATGTCTCGCCTCTTCTTGCTGAATTATATTTTGATCTATACTGAGACACCATCTGATGCTTCCGTAGTCTCTCATGGCTTTTTTTAAAGATTTCATTTCGCACAACCTTTCCAAATTTTTCCTCACTGGAATCTGTCTATAAAGTGCTCTTTTCTTATCTGTCAGTACTATACTTCCTCCATCCTGATTGTGCCTCCTTCTTCTACCTTTCTTACCTGACCTATTCCCCAATGTCATTCAACTGTCATTGGTGTCCACAGTGCCCAAGTCACTCAATCACAGCTGTGCTGTCCCAAAGCAAGGCTACCTAAGACCAATACTGATGCCTTCCTTCAGGCTTGCACCATACTAAATGTCACTTGTTCCATTTTACTGTTGGTCTGTAGTGAGAAACTGGGTCATGTATTTTTGCCTACAAGTTTTTCTTCTGTTGTACTTCTGCTCAAGTATTTTTTTCTCTTTTACTGCCAAGTGTCTTGTGCTTGCAGTGTCAATCATCTGTAAAACTCCTTAGTTTCTCTCCCAAAATTTTTCCTGAAAAAATTCCTGAAAGGTGTGCTTTCAAGGAAAGATCTAAAAGCTTTCTGGAGGACAGATGATGGCTAGAAAGGAAAACAATCTTTCCTATCTTTAAAAATTGGGAACAGGGTAAGAGGACTCACAGAATTATTGGTCTTCTGGTTGAAGTTAAATACCTTGAATTAATACTGGAATAAATGGTCCAACTTTTTAAAGACACTTGAAATGTGAGGAGAATGACAGTCACCATGGATTTGTAAGAAGCAAACTGTCAAATTAATTTCTGTTGCAGTGGAATAATAGGAATTGCTGAAAACAGAGAAGCCATAATTGTTTTCCTTTTGTTAGTAAGGTTCAAGGTAGTTGTCAGTTATTTGCTCTCAAAATGAAAAGGTATTGAATGGTGGTATGCAAAGTTCTGTCCCAAGCCCAGGACTATTCAACAACTTCACTAAGAACCTAGTGTTGAACGTGAGCATCTTCACTAGCTTTACAAATAAGAATTAAATTGGGATAATGGGGGCTGCAAGTACATTGCAGAAATTGAAGAAATGGTTGGAAAGTGTATCTACTGTAGTCAGCAGTAGTAAAGCATCATCCAAATTACTTCATAAAATCTTGGGTGTGCCACTTCCAGAAACACTGAGATCCTAGAAAGATCATTGAAAATTATCAGGTATCTATACTGGAAGAATCTGGGTGCTTTGGCATAAGATAACAAAACCGAGGGGAATGTCTTAAGGTATAAAACTTCCTCCATATAAGGAAGAGGAAAAAAAGCTTGTTCTCAAAGATATTACAGGCTTAATCATAGCATGAGAAATGAGGTGGACTTGATGTGACTTCTCAAATTACCTTATGGTTTCAAAATGTCATATGCTGGTAAAAATGTAAAGTAGCATTGTTTTAGATGAAAACACAGCTTATATACATTATATACATACAGAATAAAGGAGAAAACTTAATAGATTTTTTTGTTGCTCATATTGTATTGGACCATACCTCTTTAACACTGTTGAACCCTTGTGAGTGAGGAATATAGACACATATACATGTTGCAGTTGATGATCTGCAGCTTAGAGATATTAGTCAACTGCCTTAGTCTTAAGCAGCTGAATTAATGTCTTAAGCACGCACATAGTTTGATTTTCTAACATAGCATCTGCATGGATCTGAAAAGAGAATTCAGCTGTATAGTCACAACTTCTCTCCTTCCCACTGAGAGAATACATGCTTACGTATTCTATAATCTGAATACCTCTAAAATTTGGAGTGGAAGACCAAACTGTTATGTTTTTTTCCCCAAATCTTTCATGGACTAACATTAAAGCCTTTTGAACTTTTGAATGCATGTTTAAAGTTGTAATTTTATCTTGGGCCAGTCCCATGGAATTAAATTTGGTACTGCTGACTTACACATTGTATAACTACTTCATTTTACATGAAGTGAATGCATCTCAAAATTATTATTTCTTCATATGGATCCGTGAAGATTTAGTAAATTTAATTATCCCAGACTAATATCATATTAATGGTATTTTTTTACTCCAAATAAAAATCCTAGAGAATGGTGAGGTGATGTAATGGTTAAAGAGATAGCATAAGAAGAATTGATACTAGTGCCTGTCCCAATAGGAGTACATTTCACATATGTTATTTATGATGTGAAGTGCCACTGGGGACAGATCCAGTAACTATGTACATAGTAATACCTTTAATTAGACTAACAGAATAAATATTGCACACAGGCTTTAGGGATCTCATAAAAGCTTTACCCCTGATGAAGAGGAAATTGGTGCAACTGGAGAATGATAACTCCAACAGGAACTGTAAACTGGGAAGATCAATATCTCTTAACTTGTACATTGATTCTTGCAGCACTTATGGATAAACTTACAATTCCTCTATGGCCTTTCAGAAGAAAACCTTCCTGTGAACTTGGAAAGCTTAAGAATAAAACTTACTTGTCAGTCAAATAACAAATGTCAGGTGAACTTCTGCTATCATTGTGCCTATACCAAGATTTTAAAAACAAACAAACAAATCTCTTTTGTAAGCACTACAGAGTTTATTGGAGCAGAAAAATATCTTTACCTGAGACTATGCTGTCTCTCCTCTGGGCTGCACTGCCTGAGGTACAGAGTTGAAGCTTGGGGGTACAAAGACTTCGAAGTTAAAAGCATAACAGCCTCTTTGTTTTCTGTTTTCCTTGCCATAAAGAGCACACAACTGGAGTGACAGAGTTCAGTGAATAGATGCTTTACATGGCTGCCCATTGCAACACCTGTTGGCAGCTGAGTGTGACCCCACTGCAAACCTCTACCCATGGCACAGGAAGGGACACAGAAAACCCCTTGTTCAGTCTTGTGTTTTATAATAGTCAGAAATATACATGTGGTGGGTTGCATTTTCCTCATTCTTGAAGCCAGTTTTTCCATGTGTTTCAGTCAAAGCAATACCTGCATACATTAAGACTAATTTTCCAGCTCAGTACTTTAGAAGTAACTATGACAATGCTACAGTCATATTGTGTCATCCTTAGCTTGTGGGGCTGGCTTCAATGTCTTTACAGTGGTCTGCAGGCACAGTTAGGTGAACAGGATATTTTAATAATATTGATTGTGCCTTGTAGCTTGTGTCTATCTTGAAATAAGACCAACTGGTCAGGCTCCAGAAAAGAAGACAAAATGAGGTTTTAAAATTGGACCTTTTTGTATGGTTGGTGCAAATTGAGGACTTCCACTTGAATGCTGATTGTGAGAAAGGTGGTAGGGGAATTAAGCTAACAAAACACTGAGCTGAACAAGGTACACCCAAAACAGTGGAACCCCAATAGCCTCTCCTGTAGAACCACTTGCATGACTTACTAGACTCCAGCTTGAAGCTGTCTTCTTTCCGTGCTCTGTTATCCTTTGCATGCCTTGTTCCATTAACATCACTCTTTGAACACACACAAAATGAAGGTCAAATGATTTTTTTTTAACAGTACCTCTCTAAATTGCTTAGTTTGGGTTTTTTAAATGTCTTTGTCCCTTGAAGAGTTATGAGAACTGCTCTTACAAAGAACATATCTTACAGCACCCATCAGATCTTTTTCTGACTTTTTAAATGTTCATTTCCAAATGCAAGGCTTGAAAAAATAGCAAACCTATATACTTTTACACAGTAGATGCCTCTAAGCCATGTTTGATATGGAATAGTTTTTTTAAATTCCAATTTTAAGTCTTATCTTAAGAGTTAATATCTTAATTTATCCACAAAAATTTCTATATGAAGTGAAAATTAATGTCTCTATTTTGCTGTTTAAAGTTTTATCTGAAACAGCACTAGTGGCTATTTGCATGAGATGCAGGCTAAAACCTTATTAAAAGTAAAATCTGAGCACCCACTGCAGTATTTCATTCTTTATTTAGTTTTATTAATAGTTGAGAGCTTTCTTGGTAGGAGAAGTTATTCTGATAATCATAACATAAGAAAAAATTCTATACACGTATAAATAAAACTTGGTGATGAAAAGTAGGTCAGTCCTTCAGTCTGGCTTTTAGCTACATCTTAAAGATTTTTCTCTGCAGTGATTTGCTGATCCACTTATTCTTAATATCATAATCCTTAAATTTATAATCCTCAGTTATAGTTAATGATTGCTAACATGTATAATTTTCCTCATCCGGTGTCAACAGTGCCAGTGATACATTTGGTCATGTGTTCATAAGTGGCTGGCTGTTTCAGAATCTGGTTATTTAAAGTGTATCTAATTTAATTACCAAACAGCAAATACACTGTCTGCAAAAGTCACTGACCTAGAATGTTGCCTCTAAGCTTTTAAGCATGGGTGATAGTGGAATGATGTGAAATGACATGAAAGCTGAAGACATAATTGCTCATTGTGAATCTTTTTTCTCAGTAGCTAACATTATTCTGAAGATGAAAAGTGACAGTTACATATTTTTGGCAATGTTTCCCTGTAGGAAAGGAACATGCAACCTACTTATTTTTGCTACTGTTAGGGCTGACTCAAAATTATATTCATAAAGTTTATTTACTGACATTATGGGCTGAATTTTGAAATTTGAGTGGTCTCTAATTCAGGGCTCTTATAGTCTAGGTATGTAGTCATGCAAAATGAGCTGTTAGAGGTTTATCCACAAAATATCACAAGAGTTATTTCTAGGAGCAAATGCTGTGTTTTGGGCATAAAAGAAAAAAAATGAAGTATCCAAAATTCAGATGCTGCTTCTGAATATCTGGCCACACAAAACTTAAAAATGCCATCTGGTGACAGCTTTACCTTCTATACAGATTCCACAAGACTCTGCGTGCGTGTGTGTGTTCCCATTGCTTGCAAATTTACACTTGTAACTGATGGAAATGATACATATGTGAAAGCTTAGAAAGCAGTTAGTGAGCAACCTTATTTTAAAAAGAGCTGATAAAATGTAGCAGCCAACAACCTTAAAGTGAACATGGAGCCTAAGCACATATTGCAGTATTCTGTGCTTGTTAAGTATGCAGGCTCTGTGTTCACTTTAACACTGACTGTTACAGTTTCTGATGATAATAGAGGTACGTAAACTGCAGTTGGCTCATGAACCTACCAGTCTCGTCTATGTGCAATGCAGAGATACCAACTTTATTGCTCATCAACTTGGGAGGGCTTGTTAAAACTGTGGCTCTTCCTGTTTTGAGGATAATGGCACCAGCACCCTGTGAGCTCAAGCACATCAAGCTGCTAATGTAATCGTATTGATTTGGGGATCCAAGTCAGAATTTCTTTGTAAATGGGACCTACACGAGTCCATTTGTGCTAGAAAGACGGCAAAAGAATAGCCTGTGTAATTCTAATGACTACAAAGAGTCCTTAAAACATGGTCTATATTACTTATTTTAGGTCACTTTAGTTACCTTTCAGTTTCAGTTTGGCAAAGGCTAGTATATCCTCCTGGCAAATGTGTCCTCACAGAAAATGAATAAGGCAGGAATACTTCTCTTTCAGGAAAATATAGCTTAGGTACCTCATCTAAGTAGAGAGGAACCACTAGCACTAGATGTTATGACTGGTCAAAACTTGCTGGAAAGATATGCACCTAAGTTCTAGCAAAAAAATATTTGTGCAGGTATGCATGTCTTGGACTTGGATTACTCCTGAGCAATGCTCCTGGCTCCTCACTAAACAGCAATAGATACAGTAGAGCCCCCAAAATCTCAATACAAAGTTTAAAGCAGAAGTCATGTTCCCACACAGGTAACAGTCTCTATAAAGGGGAAGGAAACCTAATGTGGTTTTGTTGTGTTGTGGTTTTTTTTTCTTAAGTATGAAGTGTTTTAGGTGCCTGTCTGCATCCACAAAGACATTGATGAGATCAGTAGTGTAGCAATGGAGAGAGGGGAACAAGGGGAGGGTGTTTTGGGGTTGGTTTGGTTGGTTGGTTTGGTTGTTGTTGTGTTTTGGGTTTTTTTGTTTTGGTTTTTTTGTGGGTTTTTGTTTTTGGTTGTGTTGGGGTTTTTTTTGTTGTTTTTTGGGGTTTGTGTTTTGTTTTTTTTTTTAGAATTAACTCTTAACAGTCAGTTTGTGGTGTTCACTTTTTCACTTTATTCTTGATGCATGTCATCTGGTTCCAGAAGGCGCTTCCAGTCAGCTGTTACAAGCATTTGTACATGTACCTGCATTGTCTGAAATTTTGCAGAACGTAAATCATCTCTTGTAAAGGTTGATACAAGTCTGAAGTCAGTATGTGGTTCTAGACCAGAGAGGGGTGCTAATAGGCACCCCAAATCAAGGAGCTCCTGGATATTGTGACAGAAGGTATTTTAAATGTTGTGATAATGTTTTGCTTTGCCTTTTTTTTCCCCTCAAATGTAACCAATGAATGGCTTCGTTTTACTACCTCTGTGTCAAAATAATGGGAAATTATCTAAAGTGCACAATGTGAAGAGAGAAAGGAAACAAGCTCCCATTGCTTCATGTATACTTGTGCTGTGGGAGCCATCATCAGACAAAAATATGCTATGAACTCTCTCCCACCCACATACCTCAAGCTTCATGAAGCAAAGGAGACTGTCATGTGGTGGCAAAGACCAGATTATCATAATGTGGGTGTGATGTTTCTGCCCCAAAATACTCTACTGCTTGTTGTGTTCTGAAGCTCCTTATTTGTACCTTCAAAGCAGTAATCTGCACAAATGGAGTAGTTAGGTGTCCAAGTGCTGTGTGTCCAGAGCCACCCACAGTTTGTTCGTGGGCAGAAATGTGCTCTCTGTAGGTGGGAACATGTGTTTTTCAAGTACATGTTCTTTTGTGTCACCACCCCCCCCCCCCCCCCCCGGCGTCAACCCTCCCCC